>NC_060275.1:14654610-14848925 GCF_021613505.1 Equus quagga | reverse complement strand
CCCCCCCCCCCCCCCCCCCCCCCCCGCCACAGATTTTAGGATCTTCTTTTTATGGCACTCTGTTCATTTCAGCCACTGTAGTGAACACTTGATTTGAAACAATTATGTCCTTCAGTTCTAAAAAACTTTCTCATGTCTTTGGATCCTTCCCTCCCATTTGGTTTTCTCTTTTCTTCCTCTGAATTCCAGCAGTTAGGCGAGACCTCCTTTTTTATCCTCTCACTCTCTTATCCCTTTGTCTTAATGCCCTGCTTCTTTACAGGTTTCCTCTACTTTATCTTAACCTTTCTGAATTTCTGTCCTCCTTATTTTTCAAGAGCTCTTTGTTTGTTTTAATTTGTGTGCATTTTAATACCATCCTGTTCTTTTTTCATGGGTGCAATTCTTCTCTTTCTGAGGACATTCAATTTGTATATGTATCTATATATTTCTTTATATTGTCTTGATTTCTTTTTTTCCTGTTTGTATAGGTGTCTGACCTTTATGTTAGAAACTTAACTATTTGGTGATCCTTTGGTCTCTGTTCCTATTTAATGATGAGTCACTGGAAAACACATGGGTCGCCGTGGTTTGTGGGCAGGGCTTCTCCGTCATAGCCTTCATTGCCAGGGCTATCAGGGGTGAGCCATGTGGTTTCATTGGGGAACTTCCAAAGACAGTATCTGTGGGTCATTTCCCTAGGGCGTGTAGGTTTTACTTGAGAGGAATCCTTCGGTCTTCTGCCTGGGCAGTGCATGCTGAGGTTCAGGGAGCTGAGTGAGGAGGAGAGCTGGAATCTCAAGGTTTAGTGTGTGGATTTTTATTCGATCCCTGTGTTTTCTACTCTGCGTGATGTCTTTGAGCCAGGGCCTCTCTGGCTCAGTTTCTTCCAGAGAATAAACGGTCTCTTGGTGGAAGGGGAGAGGATCTGGTGGTCTGTCTCCTTCTTACATAACCTTTGGAAAGTCTTTTTGTAGAAGTATAACAAAAACATAGAAAAGGCACAAATGTGAGTGTACAATTTGATGGGTTTCCACAAAGTGAACACATCCATGTAACCAGTGCCCGTATTGAGAAGTAGAATATTACTAGCACCCCAGAAGCCCTCCTTGTGCCCCTCCTCTCTGTACCCTAAAGATAGTCACTATCCTGACTTCCAACACCATCAATTAGTTTTGCCTGTTTTTGTACTTGATATAATGTACTTGTGTCTAACTTCTTTCATTTACATTTCCTTTTAAAAAGCGAAACAAAGCACATCAAGTTACATATTATCTGCTTGTACTTTATCGTGTATAGTATAAAGCCATGACTTTGATTTGTTTAAGGTGGAAGATTTTTCAGTTTTACACAGCAACACAGATTTCTGTTTTGTTTCTTTTGCTTTAAGTGTGAGGGAGATAGGCCAAGGGGATTTGGTATGTGGGGTCTGAGCAACTGGTGAAGCTGCTGTTGTGTTGCCCTTTGAAAAAACTAAACTTTATGGGCCGGCCCGGTGGCGCAGCGGTTATGTTTGCACATTCCGCTTCTCGGAGGCCTGGGGTTCACCGGTTCGGGTCCCAGGTGCAGACATGGCACCGCTTGACAAACCATGCTGTGGTAGGCGTCCCACATATAAAGTAGAGGAAGATGGGCATGGATGTTAGCTCAGGGCCAGTCTTCCTCAACAAAAAGAGGAAGATTAGCAGTAGTTAGCTCAGGGCTGATCTTCATCAAAACTTTAAACCAATTTCTTTTTCACCACTACTACTGTGAGATTTTTATTGCCCACTCCCATTATCCAAGAAAGATTTTATTGCTAAGTTTTCAAAGTAATAAGTTCGTAAGTGTACGTGCATGCACACATATACATAAACACACATTTAATGCTAGGAATTGAAATTATACATTTTAAAAACTCATATTTATACTTTAAAAGGCGTTAATTAGTGGTTTTTTTCTTTTGAGGAAGATTAGCCCTGAGCTAACACCTGTGCCCATCTTCCTCTACTTTATATGTGAGACGCCTGCCTCAGTGTGGCTTGATAAGTGGTATGTAGTTCCACACCCGGGATCCAAACCCACGAACCCCAGGCTGCCACAGCAGAGCACGTGAACCTGACCACTACACCACTGGGCTGGCCCCAGTGTAGTTTTTTTTAATGTTGTGCAGTTAGTATGATAGTTTTGAGATATGCCATATATTTAATTGCTTATTTTTATTTGTGTGTTTAAGGAATTTTTGCTAATCTCCAGTGTATGTTTCACAGGGTACGTGTTAGAGAGGTACCAAAGGGTGACTCATTTTTATGTTTTTACCTAAGTTTCAATGAATGAATTTTTAGTTTACAATATTAGGACAAATATCCGGGGAGAAACTTTAAGTGCAATGCATGTGTAACAGGTAGGAGTTCTGAGATTTTTTCTATTACCCACATGTCCCCTTAATTTTTCTTCCTGTTGCAAATTCTCGCCTTAAATAAACGAGCTGTTTTCACAGAACATTTAAATTGGTAATTGCAGCATTCTAAATATGGAAGATGGCATGCTGATGCACACACACAGGCCAGCAGTTTCAGAGGGAAAACATTGTTCTTGGAATGATCACTGTTTGTTTTTCCTTTATTGGCATTGGAACTCATCAAGTTAGTTTTCAAAATATAGAGGAGAGGCAAAATCAGAGTAATTTTTCGTAGTTTTAATGGTTTCTTTCCTGATTATGTATGTCACTAATAATTATAATGCATTATTTACCTCTGTCTATGTTATTAATAGACAGTACTTCACTTAGATTAACCCTATCTCCATTTAGATGACCCAGGTGGTATTAGTACTAAGATTGTTATTATTTGCAATGTAAAATTATTTTTAATAGAATATAATAGGTTTCTTCTTAAAGTCAGTGAAGAGGACATAACTCTTGGCTGATTTAAATTCAAGGAATATAACCTTCCTTCCCTTGTCTTAATTTTATTGTTTTTAACGCTGTATCAAAGCAGTGTGAACTTATTTCTACCAAATTATATTGGTGTTCAAACATTTTACTGTATGATCGAGTTAGCTCTTTTAAACATTGTTTATTAAATAAGTTTCATGGGTAGTAATATCGAATTGAAGGAGCTAGAATTTGTAAGGGATGATAGATCAGTTCTTTCATGGTGACATCCAGTGCAGTGTTTACAAAGAGCGATGTAGAGAGCAAACTCAAAAGCAAAGTTTGATGGAAATAATTTGTGTGTGTATGTTTCTGATAGCTTTGTCCATAGTACTTGGAAAGTTTGCCACTTAAGTTGAATTCGAATCTCTTTATCTTAGATCATTTAATTTACTAATCGCTTCTACCTACCACTTTTAGGGATAAGCCTATGTGTTAGTAATTATTTGACAAATTGATGATAACTGAATACACACACTTAAATTACTTAATTCTATATGTTGGCAATTAGACAAATTATAAAATAATTACTATCATAAATAGAAATTGGTTATAATGTTTCAATTGTGTTTGGTGGCTGGTGGTTATCTATCACTTCCACCCGTTAATAAGAGAAGTGAATCTGCTTTCCAGCTCTGGCTATTTGTAGGTGAACTGGTATAAAGAAATGAAGCTAGCACAGCTAGAGTGTCCCAGCAAGTGCTAGGAATGGAGTTTTTTTTTTTTTTTATAGGAGGATTACTAACTTTTATTTCAGTAGAAGTTGATACTTCAAATTACTTGACAAATTTTGTATGTCTGTAGAATTGTTAATGTGGTTTTTACCATACGTGACACTGAAATTGAAAAAAAAGTTAGATGTACCACTATCAGCTTTTCTTTTTTTTTAACATACTCCTTTAGAGCCTGAATTTCATTGTTGTTGTTTTGTTACTGTTGTCCGCTCACACTTGCACAATATTTTATGCAATAGTTAAAAAAGAGCCTGTTGGGGCTGGCCCCATGACATTGAGGTTAAGTTCACGCTCTCAGCTTCAATGGCCTGGGGTTTGTGGGTTTGGATCCTGGATACGGACCTACACACCACTCATCAAGCCAGGCTATTGTGGCGTCCCACATACACAATAGAGGAAGATTGGCTCAGATGTTAGCTCAACGACATTCTTCTTCAGAAAAAAGAGCCTGTTTTCATAAAGCCATAATGCCTAGGATAGCAATATTGCCTCAACTTGTAAACATTTGATGTTACATTTAATTTTTGCCTGAGTGACTTACAGTGTAGTTACCACAAGGAAAGAGTTGACTTCGGCCTATCACGTTTATTATTTAACTTATTTGTATTTATTTTGTTTGCTCTGCCTGGCTTTGAATTCCTAGAGGGCAGGAATCAGCTCTTCCTCGGAGGCAGGCCCTATTGCCAGGTGGACTGTTAAACACATACTTGATAAATGAATGAATATGTGAGTGAATGGTAGTGGGAATTGTCTTTATTCATTCAACTCTGTGTTAAGTATACCCTCCTTCTTTGCAAAAGGTATTTGTAGCAACTTGTAGGAGGAAGTGAGACTGGTAATTTATCATTGTATTTCTCTTTGGTTGAAAGTAAGATGAGAAGACAGCCTGCATAGTGATATGATTCAGAAAACATTACATATAAAAAGATTCGTAAGAAAGGATTTGAAGTTGGAAAAGGAGACATTAGGTTTAAAATAGGCAGTGTGATACTGGACTTTCTAAAAAATCCGTGGGTCTATTCACCATTCTCTAAACATACCTCACATTCACCTTGCAAGGAATGTGCCACTCCTTTTACTTTTTACCTGCCAAACCCAGGCTGCACCTAGTGAATCCTACCCACCCTTCAAAGCATATTTGTAATGACTTTTATTTCTTGAAGCTTCTGATTATTTCCCAATTTCTTGTGACCTTTTCCTCTTCTGAATTGTTAGCTTTCTTTGTACTTAATGCACTTTTCAATTATACCTTTTATAATAAAACATTTGAAAACTTGTAAAATTGCCATCTATATAAAGTCCTCAAGGGTAGAAGTGGGTTTTCCTTATCTTTTATTCTCTCCCCTGCCCCCAAAATTTAGCCAGGGAGATTATATATATATATATGGCAAGCCGCTTAATTCGTTCAATTCGTTGAATTGAAGTGTTGGTTTTCCCACCACCAAAGATAATCAAAAGAATGTGATCCTAAAACTTTCAGAAGAGAGCATCCAAAAATGCTTTGGACGGTGGGACCACTTCATGTATTTAGTACTCGAGGTGACTATTTTAAGGGGACAGTAGTCATTTAGAATGATTATAGATCAATCACATTACATTATATGTCTCCTAGAGATCGATTTCATGGAACTTAGGAGTAAGTGCGTGATTGTGTCTTAGAGGCTATGGTATAAAATTAGTATAATATAACCTAAAATAAAGTAAAGATTACCTTTGAGTCAAGGAGAGTAAATTAAAGACTTAGAGGAAAGAAGTGATTTGAGCTCTGATTAGATGTGAAATTTGTTTTAGCTGAAAAGAATAAGAGAGGTCAGGGTGGGGGGTTGGGGAGGGATTTTTCAAGTGGGAGAGAAGGAATGAAGTTGAGTTGGGTGTGCAAGTATGTGGGTGTAATAGAATGAAAGTTATGAAGAAATGAGCATTGAGAATCTCATAATTATGCCTGGCATTTATCAAGTACCTTTCTTCTTAGAAAGCTCAATTTTCTACATTTTTAATCCCCATGGAGTGGAAAACAAATGACCTTCTTTCCTACTCTGTCCTTTTGGGGATCTTGGCACTCCAGAGCTACAAAATTATGCATGTTAGTTACTTATCCTTACCAAAAGTTCACATTCCCAGGTTTTTATAGAAAGAGAGATTTTAATTTTTGTTTTTATCAGTAGTTCCTGACAAGTCACTTTTAATGAAAATACTGATGATTCATTAACATAGTAGAATCAGGAGTGGCATGCTAAAATGTTTTTGCAGCTTATTTACCAGACTTAGACTGCAGTACTTAGAACAATTTCAGTTTCTTTGAAGATGCTCTGCCATTTAAAAAATATTACAAGCAAACAAGACTGCTGACAGCTAGAGAAAGGGTATGGCCGATGTAGTAAAGAAAAAACACTTAGTACAAGTGCTGCCCAGGGATAGAGATAACCTTGGGAAGGAATTTCCACTACTGGGCTTTGGTGAGCCTTGCCACATGTTTGAGGAATTTCAGAATGCCCTTCTTTCAATTAACTCTTCCAAGTGCTGGAAGTTCCTTTCTTATACAGCTTTGCTTTTCAGATGGCATTTTGATCCTTTTGAGAAGCTTTCCATTTCACAGGATTCCCATTTTCCTTCCCTGAGTGTTCGATCAAAGGAAAGCCCGTACTTGGTGCTTGGGGTGCTGAGATTGTGTAGCTTTTGGTTCTCTCCTTGACATCAGTCCCCAACCTCGTTTCTGGTAATAATAGCCTATTTTCTTCTTCCCTCCTACAGTGCATTTAGAGGAAGGAGCATGGACAGAAACAAAAGATTTATCAGCCAGACTGTATAAAATTACGGTTTGCTCCATTGACTTGTTGGGAGCCTTTGCGATGTTCTTTAGCTTTTTGCTCATTTAAATAGAAAGGGGGGAGGGATCGTCAGAAGTCTTGGCTCGATTCCAGTGAGACTATTTATTGTATTCTGGCCAATTCCATTCTTCTGTTTGTTTTAGTGGAGTTCTTCGCTGTACTTCCTAAGCTTTAACTTAACTGCAAGAGTTCAGTGTTAAACATAGTGTTTGTAGGTATTTGTTGTTCTGAGTGGTAACCAACTTTTCCCTCTGCCTAGCTCTTAGGGGACAAAAAGCATGCAGTGAGAGGGCCAACAGGTGCTTATTTTGTGATTGTTGATAGTGACTTGTCATCATAACTTGGGACTTGGGAACATGATTAACATCATTGCTAATGACTTCTGAAATAACTCTTTGATTGCCTGTGTGAGAATACTGCTGGAAACCAGCAATGCTCCTCATTCTCCTTCTGTCCTCTGCCTCATGTCAGTCAGGCGCAGCTAACTCTGGAACACCTTCTGACAATACACATGTGTAGCTTTTGAAAATTAAAGACCCATGAGAGTTTCTATTTTTCCTGAGTACCTGTAATTTTGAAGTCACCCACCATGCTCTCTGTAGTAATAGAGCTTTGAATGGGAGGAGTCATATGCCTGTTGTCATTTCCCACTGGTGGGCTAGGATGATGACATTAGAGCTGGCAGGATATTTGACAGTGGCTTCTCTAAAGTAGGGTACACCCATCCCTCCCTGATGATGTCTTTGGGACTTATGATTAACAAGAGAAACTTAGGGCAAGTCTAAGTTTCCAAATAGTTGTTCTTCCCTACAATTTTAAAATTTCTGTCAAAATGCACACTTTCACCCTATGTAGACGTGTGTGTGTGTGTGTGTGTGTATGTAGGTATGTAGAGGAAGTGCAAAAAGGTAAGAGGAGATGTTATCTGATTTATGTGATATACAAATCCATGTGTCCCAGGATAGATTATTTCACTACTCATTCAAAATTGTTCAGAAGTAAAAAGCAGTGTCTTCATCTGGAATTCGAGGCACTCTCGGACTAGTCTTTAAGCATCCTTTACAACCACAGGTGTTCTTTCTGCTTAACTATATAGTTTGTTTACTGTTGCCAAGTACATCCTGGAGTTTCTGCCCTCAATATCAGTGCTTCTGAAAATATGATTCATGAAATGCCTGTATCAGAATCACTGGGATGTTTACTAGAAATGGAGGTACCTAGTTTTCATCCCAGGCCTGCTGAATCAGCACCTCTGGTGACAGGGTGTAGGAATCTGCATTTTATTATTATTATTATATTTTAATTAGTGCCCCTTTTTTTTAAAAGATTTTATTTTATTTTTTTTCCCTTTTTGTCCATTTTTTTTCATTTTTTTCCTTTTTCTTCCCAAAGCCCTCCGGTACATAGTTGTATATTCTTAGTTGTGGGTCCTTCTAGTTGTAGCATGTGGGACACCACCTCAGTGTGGCTCGATGAGTGGTACCATGTCCGTGCCCAGGATTCAAACCTACGAAACCCTGGGCCACCTGCAGCCAAGCTGCGAACTTAACCACTCGGCCACGGGGCTGGCCCCGGAATCTGCATTTTAACTGTGCATGCTAGAGTTGAGAAACAGTCACACCACCCTGTTCTCTCTGAATGTTCTCGTTTCCAATCCCCATCTGCCTGTTGAACTCTTGCTCATATCCCTTAGATAAAAGTGAGTTTTCTCTTCTGTAAGCACTTTCATGGTATTTTTTTTTTCCAGTTAAGTTTTCATCTTTTGCTTTATATTATAGCAAGTTTGCTCCCAAACTGTTTCAAGTTCCTGGAGGGTAAAAATCATGCCTAATTCACATTTGTGTGCTTCACACACCTTTGTGTATAATAAGAACTCAGAAAATGTTTGGTGAATGAGTGATTCAGTCCTAGGATCAGGCTTGCATTATATCTAGTAAACTTTGCAGTGTTGGATTTTTTTCTGTTTAACTACCAGATATGCCTCGTCTATTTGTGATGTGAGCTTAAGCTCCTCATGGCTAAGCACATTTTCCTGATAGAATTATTCTCTCTGGCTTTAGTTTATGCTCATTTTCTCCTTTGGTAATGCGATATCCTGGATAGAGATGTTATCAGGTTTTTGTTTTTATACATCCTTATATGACTCGGCTGGGATTCCATCCAGGTATACTGTGTGGATCTACTCTCCTTTGCTTTGAAAAGTGGAGTGGAAATAGTGATCTGTCTTCTGACTTATGCAGAAATCTTTTTACATTTTTGTTATTTGTCCTGCTAGTGTGGTGGTTAATATTAAATATCTCTTGAATAGTATTGCAATTAAATTGGCTAACTATGGGCAGATCTGATGGTGAGAAAATGAAAAAAATGTACTCATAGATAAATTGAGCAAAGAAACCATTTCGTAAGAGAGATATGTTTAACTGTGACATTCTAATGTATTTCTTGGTTTTTTTTTGATCATTATATTGCCAATTTATAAAAGAATCAGTGGGGCCAGCCTGTGGCACAGAGGTTAACTTCCCATGTTCTGCTTCGGCAGCACAGGTGCAGACATGGCACCGCTTGTTGGGCCATGCTGTGGCAGGCGTCCCACATGTAAAGTAGAGGAAGGTGGGCACAGTCTTCCTCAGCAAAAAGAGGAGGATTGGTGGCAGATGTTAGCTCAGAGCTAATATTCCTCAAAAAAAATAAATAAAAATGTAAAAGAATCAGAAAATGACAGATTTATGCTGGTTGTGACTCATTGTTTTCATGAATTTAATTAGTGCAGGGTTACTGTAAATCTAGTGACTGCTGTTTCCACATGATTACTGTCTTATGCTTTGGAGTGGTTTTCTATATAATGTACTTACTTGATTCATGGGAGCCCACCCTGTATGTCCCCTCCTCGTGCCTGTGGGCAGGAGCTCCATCTTGCTGGCAGTTGTATCCATAGGGTTAATTTAGCCTAGAGTCTAGCACAAAGTAAGGAATCAATAAATGCCTCCTGTTGGAATTATTTTAAAAGAGGGTGAAAATAAGATTTTCTCTCTTTAGGGAATGCTTTAATTTGCTGTTACAGCAATCTATCCGTTGTAATTATTGCCAACACTGAGTGTTCTTTATTCCCTTGATTATTAGTTTGAAAAAATTACATCCATGGGTTGTAGCTTTGGTATACTTATTCTGTTTTTTAACATCTGCAGTAGTCTTCAGAAAGTTTTGCTCAAATCCTTTTGTGGTAGTGAATTTTCATTTTTATCCAAGTAAAATATGCATGTGTTTATTTTTGTTTTCTAGTCACATGAGAAAGTGATATGTTTATTGTGCTTGTACCGAGAGTCATTTATGGCCATTAGGATTAAGATGGGATGGTTTCTGTTTATTTTGGCTCAAGTGTTGAGAAGCTGGTCATGTGCCACGTTAGCATTTGTGCACACTGAACCTCCTAGAAGTCTCTGGCAGGTGCTCACTGGGAACAAGGCTGGTGGACTGCTCGGGCCTTGGAACAGAATGGCATGCAGTACATAAGTTCATGTGGATTCATTTCAGAAGTTGTAAAGGGACAACAGGAACAAAGCGCTGCACCGACAAACGGAGACGTGACCAATGCAAGTCAAATCCAGGACAGCACAGTTTGAGGGTATGGGGAGCAGTGTGAGTGCTAAAAGGTTCTGAGTCATGCCTTCTGAAGGGCAAGTGTTCCCAGCAATTCTGAAGCAGGCCCAACGATTCAAATGTCTCTCATGCCACCACAACCACAGGCAAGTCCAAGAGGAAGATAGGGCAAAGGGTATTTCTTTCCTTCTGCGTCTGGGAGAGAGAGCCTCTTAAGTCTTTTTCACATTGTTTTGCTTTCTTACACAGCTCTTATAGCACGGATAGGTTGCCCTATGTCATACCTGGATTGGGGCAAAAATATTAAAACTTTGCTGTAGGACTAAGTTCACAAGCCAGTGAAGTTCCACACTAAAGGAATCAGAGTTTCAGCAGTGCATGGAAGGTAAATCAAGGAAGTTGCTGACTGATGTTTCTTTCATTCATTGACTGAACTGTTTCTTCTCTTTTTTGAGATTTTATTTTTCCTTTTTCTCCCCAAAGCCCCCGGAACACAGTTGTATATATTTTTAGTGTGGGTCCTTCTAGTTGTGGCATGTGGCACTCCTGCCTCAATATGGCCTGATGAGTGGTGCCATGTCCGTGCCCAGGACCCAAAGCGGCGAAACCCTGGGCCACCGAAGTGGAGCGTGCAACCTTAACCACTCAGCCATGGGACTGGCCCCTAACTAATGTTTCTTGAGAGAAGGTGCATTCAATACAATTTTTTTAAAAGTACTTTGATACCCTTCCCAAGATTTGTTCTTCTACAGATAAAAGAGGAAAGTTACTCTGTCAAACTAATCATTTTATTAAAGCATTTTACCAGCTCAAAACCAAAAGTTAGGGTCTTAGGAGGAACAAAAACGCAGTCACTTGATCTTATAAATTCTCTTGGAAAAAAAGGAAAGAGAAACAAAAAGTAAGTTTAACTTGTTTTTGCCCAAATGTAACTTGTTTTTACTCTGTGTCTATTTTATTTGAACAGCACTAAGCTTTCTCTTTTTCTTCTCTCTTCCCCTAGTGTATGAAATTTAAATTGAATGGATATTGAAAAGGATGATTTATTTAATAAATAGTGTTGATATAATTAGCTACCAGGAAAAAAAAAATAGTTAGACCTCCACCTAACATTACATGTAAAAATAAATGTCAGGTGAAATAAAGATCTAAATGTAAAAAATAAAATTAGAAGGAAATATGGGAGAACATTTATACCACATTGGGGTAGAGTAAGAGGACTTTCTTAAGCAAGGAAAAAAACATAGACTCCATAAAACAAAGATTGCCAGATTTGAGTAGATGAAAATTAAAAATTAGGGCCAGCCCTGGTGTCCTAGTGGTTAAGTTCAGCATGCTCCGCTTCGGCGGCCCAGGTTTGGTTCTTGGGCATGGACCTATACCACTCATCTATCGGTATCCATACTGTGGCAGTGGCTCACATACAAAACAAAGGAAGAATGGCAACAGATATTAGCTCAGGGCGAAACTTCCTCAGCAAAATAAATAAATAAATAAAATTAGTATGTGGCAAAAGTCACCATTAACAGGTGGGAAAAACAAATCAGTAGGTGAGAGTGTCATGTGACACATATGCAGCATATGACACTTTGTGTGGCGCATAGTGTTCAGGGAGCTCATACAAATTGAAAAGTAAAAGACAAACGACTCAGTAGACAAATGGGCAAAGGATATGAATGTGTGTTTCAAAAGAGAAGATGACCTTAACAGAGAGATGAACTTCACTGAGAAATATAAATTGAGGGCCTGGCCCGGTGGTGCAGCAGTTAAGTTTGCACGTTCTGCTTTGGTGGCCCGGGGTTTGCCGGTTCAGGTCCTGGGTGCGGACCTAAGCACTGCTCATCAAGCCATGCTGTGGCAGGCGTCTTGCATATAAAGTAGAGGAAGATGGGCACAAATGTTAGCTCAGGGCCAGTCTTTCTCAGCAAAAAGAGGAGGATTGGCGGTGGATGTTAGCTCAGGGCTATTCTTCCAAAAAGAAAAAAAGAAATATAAATTCAAATGACCTAATACCACTTTTTGCCCATCAGATTAGGAACAATTGAAAGGATGCTAACATTAAATGCTAGTGAAGGTAGCATGGAAAGAAAGAAACCTCCTTCATGGCTGATTGGGAGTATGAATTTCTACAACTTTTTGGTAATTTTTGCAGTGTGTATTAAAATTAAATTGTATATACTCTTGCACGCAACTTTTAGAAATACAGGTTCACAATCCCCTATCCAAAACCCTTGAGGCCATTTGTGTTTCAGATTTCAGAGATTTTCAGATTACTAAAGGTAGTACAGTGTATAACACCTCCAGCAAGGTTTGGGACAGCACTTCATAAGCAGAAACATTCATATTCTAAAGAGAATGAATGAATATTCACATCAGTTCACATCAGCTTTTCCTACCACATGAATCAATAAAAAAATCTTTGAATTTTTAGATCCCGTTGGATTTCAGAATTATAGATAGGCATTGGGGCACTCATAAATGCTGCAAAATAAAATCATTGATGCACAAACAGATATGCCGGATTACTTCTAACAGCAAAAAAACTGGGAGTACTCCTAATGTCAGTCAGTGGAGGGTTGGAATAAATTGTGGTACATTTGTACTCTGTATTATGCAGCTGTCAAAAGAGTGAGTTAGATTTTTATGTACTGACTTAGAAGGATGATTTGTTTGTATTTGACGGGAAAACAAGTTGTAGCAGAAATCTGTGTGGTATAATCCCACTCAAAAAATAGGGAGGGAGGTTATCTCCCCTTTATGCTTGTATGTGTTTTATAAGGAAGAAAAGCTTTGGAAGGATGTATATCAAAGTCTTGACACTGGTTATCTCGGGAGGATGGGATTTTGAAGGAAGTAGGAGACACTGTTAACATTTTCTTTAAATACTGCTATACTTTGACTTGTTAAAATGAGCATGTATTATTTTGATAATCAAATAAAAGCAGTCTTTCTCTTAAAAGCTGACTTAGTGAGTATTACAGAGCTCTGACAGCCCGACAACTCTCCACTAAGGTGCAACCACTCTGAACCATTAGGGAGCCTGCTTTCCGTAATTGCTGGAACACAGGGGACTAAGCCCAGAGCTGGGCTTTACAGCTCCAGCCCTCCAGCAGGCCCTTCATTACTTAATACTGAAGCCTAATAATTTCCAAAGTGTATTAGCATGTCCCCCCACAGGGAAAAAATAAAGTTAAACATGGACTGTTACTATGAAACGGAAACCCAGTCACCCAGGGAATCTTTTTTTAATTGACCCACTTGTAGTGAATAATAACTCCAGAAAATAATATTGATTTTTCTCCGTTAGGCTCATTGAGTAAAACATATTCGGTTTTCTCTTCATGAGTGTAATGTGTGACACTCATTTTAAGCACTTTTGGGATGTGTTTAAAAATAGAACTACTTCCACCATACTGTTACTTTATTTTTACAGTCAAGTTTTCCTAGTATACCCTTAGTTCCTGGAAGGAAAATTACTAAAGATTTACATGGATCTAAAGCTAATTCATGTTATGTCTCCAAATAGTCGTCATGCTATTTATTTGGTTTTGTTTCCTAAATATATAGATATATATATAGCCATCCCCCTTACTCAGATGCAGAAAGAACCTTGTACGTAAATTTTTGAGTGTAGATTGACTGAGTGGATAAATGCTGAGAAAGAAGAAAAGATTAAGTACGTCTATGATCATGACACAACAAGCCCAGGAGGGGAAGGTATATGAGAAGCGGCATTTGTGTGTTTATTTTTCTCAGTTTTGGTATTGTAGAATGTTTGCTTTTTCTTTCCTGCCCTTGGAAAACATGGCTCCTCTTCATTTTCTAAGGAGCACTTGCTCCCAAGTAGTTTTTTTTAGAGGCCAGAATAAAATAAGCTTGTAGAGCTGTAGTTGATCTATTTTAAAAACCTATATATCTACCTAATAAAGGTAGGGGAATGAGATGCATGAATGAGATGCATTTTAACCTTTGCTTTAATGTAAGAAACTAAGCACTCTTCCCTTTTGTAGAGTTAAATAATTTGTTCCAGGGAGTGCCTTCGAAGATTACACCTGGAAATTTAGTGACTGAGGAAAACAATCCATTTAAAGCTACCTGTAGACTATGATAGCATGTATGCTGCTGTCTAGATTAAAAGGGAATTGAGACAGGTGCAGGGACAAAGCTAATGGTTGCTTTGTTCCCTCAATAGCAGTTTTAGGATGTGTGCTATTCCTGCTTTACTCTTAATTAGTTATGGCTGTGAAGTTGGAGAAAGAAAGGAACAAGTAAGAACATTAATAGATGAAACCACTGGATAGGTTAGCACGTTTTGTGACTAGATACAGTATCATTGTCACTATGCTTTTATTTTGCAACATAAATGTGATAGAAGATGCAAATGAAAGAAATTTGGCACTAATTTGGCAGAGCAGTGATGTTATCAGCTCTATTCTACCATCTTTCTCTAGGTCTTCTTTTGACCTTCTGTCATCTCAAGGCCCCATCCCATCCTTTGCAAACAATCATACACTTTGTTATCTGGCCCTTAGGACAGCTTTGTTTGAAAGGCACTTCAGTGTTTCTTTGTAAAAACACACATTTAGAGTTTTCTGTCTCTGTAGATTACCAAGGAGCCAGCACTGGTGGTCTAGTGGTTAAGATTCAGTGCTCTCACCAATATGGCCCAAGTTCCTTTCCTGTCAGGGATCCACAGCACCCATCTGTTGGTTGTCATACTGTGGCAGCTGCGTGTTGCTGTGATGCTGAAAGCTATGCCCGCAGTATTTCAAATACCAGCAGGGTCACCCATGGTGGACAGGTTTTAGCAGAGCTTCCAGACAAGGAAGAAGGACCTCACCACTCACTTCCGAAAAATGGGCCATGAAAGCCCTGTGAATAGCAGCGCAACACCATCTGATACAGCGCCAGAAGGTGAGAGGATGGCACAAAAAGATGGGGCAGGGTTCTGCCCAGCTGTACACAGTGTTCCTCAGAGTCGGAATCCACTCGATGGCACTAACAACAAAGATTCTCAGGTGTGTTTGATTGTACTCTTCTGTGACAGTATTAAAAACAGAAGTGTGCCTTGGAAGCTTGGATTAAGTCAGACCTGAGTTCTAAATGCCCACAGTTCCCATTGCCATTTGCTAAATGTACTACTAGTACCAGACTGTGTGACTTTATTTTAAGAAGATTACTCTTCGTTAGACTCGGGATAAATGTTAACTTGATTTCTTTTCTCTGCTCTGAGCTCTATCATAGAACAAATGGATACAAGTTACATCTGTCCTTAAAGCATATTGCCGGCTCTGGAAAGTGAAGTCAGACCTTTCAGATTGTTGGGTATATTGGGAGCACTGGACTGTGCCTGAACTGGTTTGAATGTAAATGTTCAGCTAACATCCATTCCCATCTTTCTCTACTTTACATGTGGGACGCCTACCACAGCATGGCTTGCCAAGCGGTGCCATGTCCACACCCAGGATCCGAACCGGTGAACCCTGCGCTGCCAAAGCAGAACGTGCCAACTTAACCGTTGCACCATCAGGCCGGCCCCAACAAAAATTATTTTAATGATGATTGTAATAACTACAGTGATCAGTTTAGCAATAATAAGGAATGATTTTTTTTTTGATGCTTTAGAAACTACAAAAACAAGAAACTGGCTTGTTTTTTAAAAACATGTCATATGTGCATATACACACACAGCACCAAGGCTAAATAAAGTTACTGAAGTGGATATATCTTCCTTATTTCCGAAGGTTATCAAAAATGAGAATAAAAGAAGCATTTGAGGTCATTTTCTTTCATTTCCCAAGCCCATAGGTGAAGAATCCAGGCTCAGAGAAATTGTATGACTATTGCATACAACTTGAATCTACTGCCTTTCAACATCACTACTTCTCATCTCTCCTGTTCTTCTATTACAGCTTATTAAAGTATTAAATATAAGTAGATATCAATTATTAATAATTCTAAGTCACAGGTCAAAGAATGGCCTCAGAGTAGTGTATGGAAAGCACTCCTTTTTCACCCTCATTCCCCACTACAGAGGGCGGCATTACCGGCCATGGAGGACAGTGAGTATTTTGAACTTACATATGTTGAACAGCTATGAGGAAAAATTGTTACCACACCTCCTAATCTCAATTTCCTGTGCCTGATGTGCAATAAAACCAAACACTGAGACATGGGTGCTTGGAGATGGAGAAAAGTTTGTTTGAATTGGCCAAGATGAGAAGGCGAGAGCATGGGTTCTCTCAAATCAGCCTTAACAAGAGAAGAAGGCAGGGAGTTTTATAGAGCTAAGGGGTGGGTGTGGCAGGAGGAGTTTCAGAGAAACAAAGGGTAATCCATGTTTCTTTCACTCCACATAAGCCCCTGGGCAGTCTGACTTCTGGGCATCGGAGGCAACTGAGAGCTGATTATGTGCTGATCCTTGAAGACATTCTCTTTGTTCTGTAAAAACAAACTCATAAATCCTTGTGAGTCTTGAGTTTACTCCTCGGGTTAACAAGAAAACAGCAAAGTGACAACATTAACTTCTTTTCATTAACAAGGTCAAAAGGTAATCTTAGAATATTTACAGTAGCCCTCAGGTACCCAGCTTCAATATCTGTAGCCTGAGTGAATATAATGTAACTTCATTTTAAGTATTTTAAGATTTAAGAACTTAATATTAGTTTAAAATAAAATTATTCAGGGGCCAGCCTGATGGCGTAGTGGGTAAGTTTGTGTGCTCTGCTCCGGCAGCCCAGGGTTTGCAGGTTTGGATCCCAGGCATGGACCTACATACCATTCATCAAGTCATGCTGTGGTGGCGTCCTGCATACAATACAAAATAGAGGAAGATTGGCCACAGATGTTAGCTCAGGGCCAATCTTCCTCACCAAACATAAAATATATATATATATATAAAACATTTAACCAAATATGTGTTTTTCCAAAGCCAACCAGTTTTATTTTAGAATTTGGGTCTGGGTCTATTTGGCTCACCTAGTTAGCATGACCAAGTTGAAAGTCTTTTATTTTGTAGGAGACATGTCTTGTCTTCTGTTACAGTGTGCCTGTGCTGTCACCTTGCTCCCTCCTCTGCATTCTTTTCGAATGAAGGTAAAGGGAGGAAAGGTCACCCACTCCCCGTTTTGGTCTCTTATTTCTCTCTTCAACATTGCCTTCTGGTATCTGTTTCACACAGTGTAAGACCAGAGGGAAGTGGATTCTAGGTGGACTTGCCCTGTCTTTCTCTGAGGGATTTCTGAATTGGCAGGTGCCTGTAATCTGACTGCTTTCCACATCTGTAAAGAAAAAGTGGAACTCTAAGAAGGCTAAGGGTTTGAGTTTCCAAAACAGATGAGTTTTAATGTGTTCTGATCCAGAACTTGAGTTCTCAGAAACAATCCATGCTTTGTTTGCTAAACAAGACTACTGAACACTGTGTTCTTTTCTGGGAAGAATTTGGGGGATGGGCTGCACAGGGAGGAGCATGAGGCAGGGGGAGAATGTAGTGAAGAAGGAGTGGGAGAAATTTAAGGTTCTTACAAATCAGAATCAGCCCTTAAATGTACAGGTCTGGGGCAAGAGTATAAATGGAGGCCCCATACTCTATATCTAAATATTTAAGTATAATCAAGCTAACAAATACATTCTCTCCCACTCCCTTGACATGTGCTTGTATAATGACCTGCAAGCATAGATTCAAATTTAGAATCCTCAGACTCCTTGGGATTCTGCACTGGATATGGCAGCAAGGGGAGAGCTAGCCCAGTGGCCCGAATCTCTTCTCATCCCATCTCCAGCTCCATCCCTCACCCAGCAAGGATGTGGACAGCAGCCCACGTGTCCAAGCTCTGTTCACCCCTAGGGCCCGTGAGGCACATACTTATGGAGGATGGGCCCAGGGAAGAGGCCCACACAAGCCCTGAAAACAGATTTGGTGTCATTTGAGCAGGGAATTTCAGCGTCCTACTTGTTCGTAGTATGCAGAGATTGCTTCTCTGATGGAAATACAGTGCGAGCCACATATGTAATTTTAAGTTTTCTGGTAGCCATATTAGAAAAAGAAGAAACAAGTGAAATTCATTTTAATAATATCTTATTTTACGCAATATATCAAAATTATCAGTTCTAAAAAACTGTTAATGAGTTTGCATTCTTTTTTGTACTAAGTCTTTGAAATCCAGTGTGTTTTTTATGCTTAGAGAACATCTCAGTTTGAACTAGCCCATTGCGGGTGCTCGGCAGCCCCTGGGCTCGGGGTGTGGTGTGGACAGTGCGGCTCTGTGCGAGGGAGCCCAGACTCCTTGTTCTGTGGGGCGCAGCCCCTGGGACTGAGAGCAGTTCTGGTTACCATAAGGTCTGGTAGTGTTTCTATCATTGAATTGATGCAGAAAATAATTGCATTTCTTTATATTTAGAGCTGATGACCATTTTAAAACTTGAAAGATATGTAAATGAAATTAATGGAAGGTACTTGTTAAGAGGGTTTGTTTTCTGGGGGTGGTGCCTGGTGGTGCAGTGGTTAAGTGCGCATGTTCCGCTTCTGGGCATCCAGGGGTTCACTGGTTTGGATCCCGGCTGTGGACATGGCACCGCTTGGCAAAAGCCATGCTGTGGTAGGCGTCCCACATATAAAGTAGAGGAAGATGGGCACGAATGTTAGCTCAGGGCCAGTCTTCCTCAGCAAAAAGAGGAGGATTGGCAGTAGTTAGCTCAGGGCTGATCTTCCTCAAAAAAAAAAGAGGGTTTTTTTTCCCCTCTCTTCCATTTAAGCTTATCAACTGTCTTTTACTCATTCAACTCACTACTGCTTTCCTTTGTTCTCAGGAGTGGTGTGGTCCTAGTAAATTTGTTTGCATACATGAATATACCTTTTTTTCCCTCCTATTATTGACAGATACTTTTCCAAAAGCCAGTGCTTCCATTTTCCATCTCGAGTAAATATTGAAATTGTAATCCTTCCATTCTCCGCTTTCTGAAAAGTCTTTGTACTGCGTTGTGTAGGAGAATGTCTAGTGGATCTTTTTCCTTCCTGGAGGAACTTTTTTTAAAAAGTTCATTTTAATTGCATACATATTTTAAAACTGTGGCCAGTTCTACCAAATGAAGAAACATATCTAGAAAGTAGGATACTGTTTTTGTTTGGACTAGAACAGCAGTTTCATCTATTTCAGGAGGGAGTTGCCAGATTTAGAAGAAAAAAAACAACACCCAGTTAAATTTGAATTTCAGAAAAACAACAATTTTTTGTTTTTAGTATAAGTAGGTCCCATGCAATATTTGGGACCTACTTATACTAAAAAATTAATTTGTTGTTTATCTGAAAGTCACATTTAACTAAATGCCCTGTATTTTATCTGGAAACCCTATTTCAAGACTCCTTTACCCTCTCAAAAATTGAGGACCCTAAGCGGCTTTTATTTATGGGGATTAAATTTATTGATATTTACTTTATTAGAAATTTAAACTGAAAAATGTTTTAATATATATTAATTCATCTAGAAAAATAATAAAACCATTCTTGTTAATGTACATATTTTTTATGAAAAATAACTTTTCTAAAACAAAATAAAAATAGGGAGAAGAATATCATTGTTTTACATTTTTGTAAATCTTTTAATGTCTGGCTTAATAGAAGCTAGTTGGATTTTCACGTCTGTTTCTGCATCCAATCAGGTATGCTATCACAAGGACGAGTACTGTCTGGAAGTCTCCACTGGACACATGGCAGAAAATGAGAGTGGCAAAAGGCAGATGGCATCTTAGTCTTGTTATAAAAATAGTTTTGACCTTGGGAATCTCCTGAAAGGGTCTCAGGTGTCTCTTCAGGGATCCCCCAACCATACTTTGAGAACCCCTGGACTAGGAATAATAGACCCCATAATTCTAGCTTGTGTTGTGTAAATCATAGTTAATCCGAAAAGAGGATAAGCATTCTTTGTTTTAAGAAGGCTTAATGAGTCAAATTGTAAAACATAAAGCAAATTCAAAAATGATTATTCAGGAGGCTGGCCCAGTGGCATAGTGGTTAACTTCACGTGCTCCGCTTCAGCAGCCCGGGGGTTCCTGGGTTCAGATCCTGGGTGCGGACCTATATACTGCTCATCAAGCCATGCTGTGACAGCATCCCACATATAAAATAGAGAAAGTCTGGCAGAGGTGTTAGCCCAGGGACAATCTTCCTCAAGCAAAAAGAGGAAGATTTGCAACAAATGTTAGCTCAGGGCCAGTCTTCCTCACCAAAAAAATTTTTTAAAATTTTAAAAACCAAAAATGATTGTTCAAGTTTAGCAGTAATTCTTTCTTAAGTGTTTTTTTAAATTTAAAATAATATTACATCTACCCAAGAAAACAGCTATTATAAAAAATCAAGGTAACATTTCCAACCTGTCAGATAGGTACATTACCAGCTTTCTGTTGAGAATAGACTTTATCTAGATATTTAGAACAAAGCTTAACATTTTTTATTACAGAATTCAACAAATAGGTCACATGACAGTTTCTTTAATTTGCTGATTGAATTGAATTGGATTTATTTTTTAAGATGTGAGTGTCTTGTAGGCATGGTACATACTGCCTAGTATTTAGCCTTGTGTGTATGGTTTTAAAATAATTACCGTAACATAGTAACTAATCTGATTCTCATCTCAAATAGAACAAGTGTAGTTGTTGGCAATGGGCCAAATATAAGATCTTGTGCACAGAAAAGTAAAATTTAAAGATGACTTCTTTAATTGCTGTAATTGTTTGGACAACTGAGAAAATGAAAGAGCCTTTAACAAAAATAGAACAGGAGGAAGTGCTGGTCTGGGATAAAGATGATAAGTTCCATTTTGGACTGGAAATATTGTAGGGTAACTCAGGGCAAAAGCGATGGCGTGTGATGGGTTAGAGAGAGCTGTTCACAGAGCAGTAAAGGGGCTCCAAGGAAGGCAATGTAGAAAGAGAAAAGAAGCTGACAAGGAACAGATTGTTGAGGAACACTTAACTGTGGGACAGGAAGAACCAAGAAGGAAAAATAGGAGAAAAAGTTTGGAGAGAGCTGGGAAGAAGCTAGGTGAGGAAAATGTTGATAAAGTGAGATGAGAAGAACTTCAAGTGAGGTGTGTGGTTAGCAGTATTGAGTGTTGGACAGAGACTGAGGAATGATAATTGGTTCTTTGTTCCTTTTTTTTTTTTTTGAGGAAGATTAGCCCCGAGCTAACACCTGCCACCAATCCTCCTCTTTTTGCTGAGGAAGACTGGCCCTGAGCTAACATCCGTGCCCATCTTCCTCTACTTTATGTGTGGGACGCCTACCACAGCATGGCTTGCCAAGCGGTGCGATGAGATCCGAACCAGCAACCGTGGGCAGCTGAAGCAGAACATGCGAATTTAACCACTGCACCACTGGGCCAGTCCCTGATAATTGATTCTTAAATTTGGGACTACAAAACTTGGTTACCTTAGAGAAAGTGTAGCTTTGATAAATTGTTAAGTTTTTATTATTTCAGGTTTGAATTTGAGAGAAGTGAGGCAGAAAAATTTTTTACTTGAGCGGGGTAACACAGAAAGTCAGAAGAACTGGGTCTACCTGTTCTTTTCCTTTCTCTCCATCATCATTTCATGTGTTAATTAAGCTGGCCGAGGTAAAGCTGAAAAACTTACTCCAGCAGAACTCACCTCCTCAAATAGTCAGCCTTATTTTAGAGTGGCAAGTTTGTTTTTAAAAATAATGTTTGCATTTTAGGTAAAACACTGGCCTTGAGTCTGAAGATGTGCACTCCAGCTCTGCTGCTCACTTAGCCTCCGAGGGCCCCATTTCCTCCTCAGCTGAATTAGAGCTGCACTAGGTTATCTCTAAGGCTCTGCTAAAATTATGTGATGTCATGCATCTGTGACATTTGTCTTTTCTTCTGTTTTGTTTTATCGTAATAGGTTCACCAAATTGAAGAGTCTTAACCTTTCCAATAATCATTTAGGGGACTTCCCATTAGCAGTCTGCAATATTCCGACCCTGACTGAGCTGAATGTGTCCTGCAACACCCTTCGCGCAGTCCCGGCGGCCGTCGGAGTCATGCACAAGTGCGTACTTTAAACCCTCCTGCGGAGTGTCCCTCAGAAACCCCTGGGAACCTGCAGCCAGGTTGCAGCACATGAGATTAGTTAACTTGTTATGTTGGTCATGTAAGTCTTGGCCCCAAACCAAGAGATTAAGCTCTTGTGTCGAGTTCATTTTTTAGTTTTTTTACTCTTAATAGAATCTTGTAAAAACTTAAAATAACCTTGTTAAACTGGATCTCTACAAATGACTGTGCCTAAACATGGGAGGAGTTACTTTCTCGTTTTCTGAATTATGTCGAATTCTAAGACTTAAAAGTCAATTTTTAAAATAATAAAAGATGAGTGTTTCGGCTGATTCATACTGCAGTTAGCTCATGTTCCCATTTATGCCTATCTAAGTTGGGAAAATTGGTCATAATTTTGATTTTCAACAAAAGATTAAGATGCTTATCTCTGATCTTTGCTCTCTGGTGTATTATTGCCTCAGGCCCTGCCCTAATGCATTTTGCAAAGGATAGTACATTTTCTTTTTCTGGTAATATGATCTATACTTATGGAACTCATGTGTTGATAATAAAGATGTAAAATTTACACATTCTCTTTATAATTCTTATGTTTTCTTTAATAGCTTGCAGACATTTTTGTTGGATGGAAACTTTCTCCAGGCCCTTCCTGCTGAGTTGGAGAACATGCATCAGCTTAGTTATCTCGGTCTTTCTTTCAATGAATTCACTGACATTCCAGAGGTATTGGAGAAATTAACTGCTGTGGATAAACTTTGTATGTCTGGAAACTGTATGGAGACCCTTAGGCTACAGGCTTTGCGAAAAATGCCTCACATTAAACACGTGGATCTAAGGTAACCATTTTTAAGAAATATATCCCATTGGAGTGGTTGGCTTATATTTAGGGGGTTAGGGTATAGCCCTTTGGATGACATTCTCCTGTCAAGGCAGGCAGCCTGGCTAGTTGCAATTAGGGCCCATTTTTCTACTTCTGCTCTGAGGGAAGAATAATGATTAACAGTAGGAGACTTGTTAAAAAAATTTCTCATCGGTGAATGACCATGTGTCTTGAAGGTCTTATCTTGTTTTTCAAATTTGAACCCAGTTTTAATTTACATGGATAGGGCCATCGAATCAGAGAGAGCTGTTTATGGTGAATAAAAACCGTATCATTGAGAGTAGAGTGAATATTTTTCTCTCTTAGTCCTCCTCTTCTGTGGCTTGAGGCAGTTGACATCATTGAGCATCTCTCCTTCAATTTTTTTCTTTCCTTGGCTTCTCTAACTTAATATAATGTAATATATTGTAATCAATAAATATAATGCAGTCAGTAAATTAAATTATTTAACTTATTTTTCCCTTTTCTCTGTTTAGGTGGCTCTGACCTTCATTTACAACAACACAAAACTTCACAAAATATAAAATTCATAATCTCTTGTTAGGCCTAAGTTTGACTAGAACCTCCACTCTCACCCCTTGCAAGAGCAGGGAGCCTGTATTTTGAATCCTGGTCACACTAAAGTCCAACTGAAAACCACTAGCATAATCCTTGCCACATCAAAGAGGCTCGATAATCATCTCTTAGTACGTGAGGTTCAGTTTTAGTTTCCAATGCACAAAGAACTTGTACATGAGGAGGAAGCTATTCTAAATTTCTCTTTCCTAAGGAAAGACAAGAGCCTGTCATGAGCTTGAGTTCCTGCAAAGCAACATATTGGGCTTAGGCCTTAATACTGACTTGCCCAATTTGATACTTTTTCAACCAAACTAGCCAGGGGTTGATGATCACATACTAGCCACATTAAATCTTGGGTGAGATACTTAAATGTCTCTGTGCAACTGTGTTCTTGTCTCTAAATTACGGTTAATAACAGAACCTAATTCATAGAGTTTTGGAAGGAATTGAGTTAAACGCCTCACCCTCCCAGCGAGTGGTATGTGTTGTTATCATCACCTGGTTGAGGACTCTTTCGTACTCACGGAATCTGCTCAGCTGTTGTTCTTGGCATCTTTATACCTCACCATTTGTCAAACGTGGTTCTTTCCTTGTTTACTACCCACTCTCCTCCCTCTTGGTAACCCCAGACCTTCACTCATACCTATTGAGTTTCATAGTATAAACCAGCATCATCTTTTGCCCCCCTTTCTTCTCCATTTATGTAGTTTGGCCTAGGAAGCCCATTCATTCCAGTCCCACAGAGAATTGCTTGGCTTTACCTTTCCTCAGACTGATGGTATCAAGCTGTCATACCTAGAGAAGTGTTAGCAATAGGCAGACTTAGAATTCTTTTTTTTTTTTTTTTGCAGGAAAAGAGTCTCCCTGAGTAACATCTGTTGCCAATCTTCCTCTTTTTTTCCTCCTTCCCAAAGCCCCACTGCATAGTTATATATCCTAGTGGTAAATTGTTCTGGTTCTTCTATGTGAACCACCGCTACAGCATGGCAACTGACAGACAGGTGGTGTGGTTCCGTGACCCAGAAGTGAACCCAGGGCGCTGAAGCCATGAGCGCCAAACTTTAACCACTAGGCCACCAGGGCTGGCTTTAGACCTAGAATTCTTAATTCAGGGAGTACAAATGGTAATAACTGATCTGACTTTGAGAACTTTTTGGAATGTGACAAAAAGTTTTGTCTTGTTAACTTTCTTTCTAAATTGTTAACATTATTTGCCTCTGAGTCCCTTGGATTTAGAAAACCTTCATATTCAAGAATTTAAGCCCTTTTTTATTTAGCCAGCCAGCAGTATAATGATGGTTGTATTGACCTCAGGTAACAAACATGAGAGGATTTCTGCATTACCTGGTACTTATAAGACGACATCATTTCTCTTGATCCGAATTAGTTTACAAATAAGATCAATCTCTTATGTCTAGAAGTAACTTTTCTTATTAGGACCTTTATAAATTCTTCAGCTTTCCAGTTCTAATTGGGTCTTCTTAGATGAGATCAGTTGCAGGGTATTTAAATACCAGAGTAGACTTTGGACACTGTAAATGTTGAATGATCGGGAGTAGATAACTGCTTCCCTCCAGGCCACTGAGCTGGGGAGGGGGACGTCTGGTCAGATTTGTTTATTCTGCCTTAATATTTTAAATTGAAGCTAGTGGAAGGGGTGTTTCAGTTAGTTTGTATAAGCGGAAAGCTAGTTTTATTGATTTTTTTATTCCTTCAGATAGAAATGTTACATCAGATTAAAAGTGATCATTTTTCTTTTAATCTTTTTCTTTTATTGATGTTCTTTGAATCTGATATTATTTCTTCTATGGCATCATTAATAATTCCTCCTTCTCCTCTCTGTCCAAAATGTTGATGTTACTCATATCTCTCCTCGGGCACTTCTCCTTCTATTTTCTGCCTTGGCGGTTGCCTGTGCTCTCAGGGCGTCGTCATTCACCTTTCATCTCCATGTTAATTATTCCCCAATCTTTCTCTGATCCTTATTTCTCTTTTTGGAACTGATTCCACTTCAGCTGCCAGGTGGATAATTTCACCTTGGTTTCCCCTGTTGACACACTTAACCAAATACCTGTGAAACAGAGTTCAATTTCTTTCTTTATTCAACCAGTTCTTTCCCCTGGATTTCTGTTTTTGCTGATGGCCGCACCACTTCATTGGTTATCTAGACACAAAATTTGTGACTCTATTTTTAGTCTGCCACCAGATTCTATCAGTTCTTCTTTCATACTAGTTTCTCTCTTTGTCCCTTCCTTTTCCTTCTTATTGCTATTGTTGTCTCCTAGGTGAGCCATCTGCTTCCGTTGTGCCACCTCTCAAGCAAGCACGGTCTTGCTCAGAGCCTTCAATTCTCTAGTTCACGGTATTCAGGCTCTCCTATCTGGTTTCAGCCAACTAGCCTGTGAGTCCCTTGAGGATGAGGCTCTAACTCAGAGCTACTCAAAGTATAGTCCCCTGACCTGTGTTGGCAAGCCAACTATTCGCTCCTTTTCCACAATGAGATATCTATAGAAATTGTGACAATATTTTAGAAACATAGAGCTATTCGACATTGCCACAATATCCAAATAGACTCCTACAAGTAGACTCATCTCATTGTACAGGAAATAGACTAGTTTAGGTGAACTCGCACAGTGAGCCACATGTGGTGTGAGCTGTGTCCTGGTTGTGTGCACTATGACTGCACATCAGTCTTTGATGCAATAAAAGTTTAGAGCATAGGTCCTTCACCCTAGATAACTTGAGTGGCGCTGCTCTTTATTCATCCTGGAGCCCCCAAATTTAGCACTTAGTAGGTATAATACTCAACAAATATTAATTAACTAATCCACCTCTATAGCCATGTTCTCACACTTCTCACATACCCTGCACTCCTGAGAGCTCCTACATTCGCGCCTGAAATTCTCCCTGTGCTCTTCCTTTCAGTCCAAAGGCCATTCTGCTCTTCCTCGTGGACTGTTTTCTTCTCCCATTTGCATCTGTTAAATTCTGCCTACCCCTGGGATTCAGATAAGATGCTTCCTCTTCTGTAGCTTCTTTTTTGACCATACTCTGTATTTTATACGTCATTTATGGCACTTACCACATACTAGTATTGTTTATCCTTCATATTTTAAAGCGTATGTGATTTTCCTCACTAAATTACTTAATCTGCTGACAAACACCTTGCTTTATACATCTCTTGTTGACACAAGGTCATTGTCATCATCATCAACATAACCTTTCATGGTTTGCAAAGTACTGGCTCATATATTCATTTCATTTTCTCACCCGCTTTGTAGGACAAGGAAGGTATAATTCCTCGTTTTACAGATTAGAGTTAGAATTAACAGAAATGTTAGATGACTTACTCAAGGTCATATATGCAAAGTGTTGAGCAGCAAACTGGAAGTAGAACATATAATCCTCTCTGACGCTGCCGGTCTACACGTGGTAAATGTTCAGTGAATATTTATGAAATAAATAAAATGGTTGTGTTAACCAAGGGGATTATTGGAAGGAAATTTTAACCACATTTTGCCTTTTTAAAAGTTTATCCTATGGGCCTGGCCTGGTGGTGCAGTGGTTAAGTGCACACATTCTGCTTTGGTGGCCCAGGGTTCGCCAGTTCAGATGCCGGGTAAGGACATGGCACCACTTGGCACGCCATGCTGTGGTAGGCATCCCACATATAAAGTAGAGGAAGACGGGCACAGATGTTAGCTCAGGGCCAGTCTTCCTCAGCAAAAAGAGGAGAATTGGCAGCTCAGGGCTAATCTTCCTCAAGCAAAAAAAAGAGAAGGATTGGCAACAGATGTTAGCTGAGGGTGAATCTTCCTCTCACACTCAAAAAACTTTATCCTAAATCGTTGTATTATTATGTGAACCTGAAAGCTTTTGATATTTGAATCCTGATAAGACTTGGCAATTTAAACTGAATAGTTGGAGTATCTTCCCTCTCATTACAGATTTTCTTTTGTCTCCTTATTAAACCAACCCTTTAATTATTTTAATGTTAATACAATAATATTGTGGGGGGGAGCTATTTCAAATGAAGATGATGATGCCACATGAAGGTAATTTAAAGTATAGATTAGGGAGAACATGGGGCATTTTGTTAATTCCTGCAGTCTGCTGTATCCAAAATGAGATTTGTTTTTTCTTTTTATTCCGTATTCATATTCTAGTAATCTAGTGAGCATTTGGAAATAGGAAAATTGCTGGGTAGAGGCCAGTTTTTAAATCTTAAAACCTGGAATAAAAAAGAAGCAAAAAAAAAAAAACACTGTTGGGGACATTGGAAGAGGTCTTATGCTATGTTTGCAGGTTGACAAATCCTGGCCCTTTGCTATCTGTTATCTGTCACTCATCCTTCTGTTTCAGTGGCTTTATGATATTGCTTTTAATAACTCGGTTACCATCATTTTATTTTTTCAAAGAGCAGAAAGTCACTACTGAGAACCTTTGGCTTTTTTCTAAGCTGCAGCCTTTATGTTAATGCTCTTCTAACCAAGTGCATGATCTCCACACTTTGTTGGCTTTGTCATGAGAAGTAGAGGGTTCTTGTTTGTTTGCTTGTAAAGGAGTTGGGCGTAGCCAGCAAACCAGGAATTGAGATTTTGATTTCATTTATTTTTCTCCCCTATGAAGCTAAATGTGTCTTTGTTATGTTGAATTATATATATATTGAATAGTAAGTCTCTCTTACTATTTACTTAAATCTTGGCAGCTTATCCTCTGCACCTTCAGTCTGTTCGCTCGCTAGTCCTCATGACTGAGCTTCTGCAGGTTTTCCCTGTGCCTTGCTGTATCCTAGACTTGTTGATCCCATCATTGTCTCTTGTTTTATGATTTCTCAGTGAATCCTAGATGCCAAATTTCAGTATTTTCTGCACTTTGCTCTTTCAAGCAATATTATTATCATTTTTTTTTTTTGGTGAGGACAATATGCCCTGAGCTAACATCTGTTGCCAATCTTCCTTTTTTTTTTTTAGATGTGTGTGTATATATATATATATTTTTTTTTTTTGAGGAAGATTAGCCCTGAGCTAACACCTGCCACCAATCCTCCTCTTTTTGCTGAGGAAGAGTGGCCCTGAGCTAACATCCACGCCCATCTTTCTCTACTTTATATGTGGGACGCCTACCACAGCATGGCATGCCAAGTGCTGCCATGTCCGCACCTAAGGAACCCCGGGCCACCGAAGCAGAATGTGCGCACTTAACCGCTGCGCCACCGGGCCGGCCCCTCAAGCAATATTTTAAAGATGGAGATAGTTTTGGTAATTAATCCTTGGTCCTGAACCAGTTGAAAATCCAGATATTTGCCTTCCTATCTCTGGTGCATATGTGGCTCCCATTCATTTTTTTCCCACAGTTCACCCTTTAATTCTGTCCTATGTCGCTGCTCATCTACCTGCTCACTCATCTTCTCTCCTTCCTTAAATATTCAGTGTAGTCGTAATGTGCTTAATGGGTTGTTCTGGGTTTTGTTTCTTGTGTTCTTTCAACCAAATTCTTTGGAAATAAATGTTTAAATGGATTTTTTTTCCTCTTGAAATGAATTAAAATGAATTCAATGTGCATGCTTCTCTTCCAGCCTTAGTGGTCTAAATTGTATTTCCGAATATATTGTCAAGGTTATGACCTTATGGAGTTATAGCTAAAAATAGCCAGAGAATCTGGCCAGTTAAGGAAGGCCTGATGATGAGATTAAAGAAATCATGGAGGACTATGAGATAGTGAGACTTGAGTCCCTTCTCATTACCTTACCATGTTAGGATGTGGCCATTTATTTATAGCATTGCAGTTAATTATGGTCTATTTGCATCCTTTTCCTCTCAAGACTGAACATACTTAGGAAGCTAATAGCAGATGAAGTGGACTTTCTCCAGCATGTCACTCAGCTTGATCTGCGCGACAATAAGCTTGGTGATCTAGATGCTATGATTTTCAACAACATTGAAGTTTTACACTGTGAAAGGAATCAACTGGTGACGTTAAACATCTGTGGCTACTTCCTGAAAGCGCTCTATGCCTCTTCTAACGGTATGTAACATAGACCACATCAAAGTTTCTCTTTTGGTTCCACGAATCTATCCAGTGCCATCCTGTCTGCCTCGCTTTGATTTTTCCTTCCTCATTTAGTCAAATAAGTGTCAAATTTTGCTAAGATAAAAATCATCAAAGAATAATGCTGGTTTGGTATTTAAAGGAATCAAAAAAGAAAATTTTATGGTTCCTAACTTGTTCTTCTCATATTGTGATATTTAGACAAGTTACTCCCACTTTTGATTTGGTTTCTCTGTTTGAAGGTGGGGGGTGAGCTGTTTCTTAGGCTGCCTTATTAAGACAGTAAATTTGGAATCTTGATTTAATACTGGAGAGTGAAAGTGAAGGGAAGGTCCCTTTTGGACTCCCTCAGGGTCTCAGATTTCATGTTCCACTAACAAAGGAACTCACCTTAAAAGAAAACTAAATTCTCTACCCTCAGGGGCACCACAAAGCAAGAGGCTTACTCATTTAATAAAATCTCTTCCTTAGAATTTGGAAATCATAGCAGTTCTAAAAAAGAAAAGGTCATATGGTCATGTTTGCTAAAGTGAAGATTCAATTCCCTACCATCAGACAACTGAATGAAAACAAATATTTACCCCTACAGGTTGAACAAATGCTCATGAAGCACTTGTTTTATGCATAGTGTACTGCATGAGCTCTAAAGGATGAGGGATTTTTTTTAATGAGTTTACTGTCATCTCACTGGAATCAAGCCAAACCTGAAATAGCTACAGGTCACTGAAGGGTTATAGGATTTGGTTTTGGTTTTTTTTTCTTTCTGCTTTTTCTCCCCAAATCCCCCCAGTACATGGTTGTATATTTTAGTTGTGGGTCCTCCTAGTTGTGACACATGGGACGCCGCCTCAGCGTGGCCTGATGAGTGGTGCCATGTCCACACCCAGGATCTGAGCCAGCGAAACCCTGAGCCACCGTAGTGGAGCGGGCGAACTTAACCACTCGGCCATGGGGCTTGCCCTGGGTTATAGGATTTGGATTGCCAGGAGCCACAGAGCCTGTTGAAGGGGGAAGAATCTGAATGTGGTTTCTTTGGCAGATGAGAGAAGACAGGGGATTCTGAACTCATAGGTGACTGCTGGAGAGTGTTAAGTAGTTATGGGATGCATGGCTTAGAGTCAGATGGTGAATCTTTAAGTCAATACAGTAAGCTGTAGAGAACCAGTGGAGACTCCTAAGCAAAGGAGGCATGTGATGGAAGTGATGCTCTATGAAAGTGGTGCACAGAGTGCTTTTATGGGAGAAGAGTGGAGTAATCCACTCCCCTGCTAATCCAGGTTATTGTAATGGTCTTCATGTGAGCTAACAAGAATTTGCAGTCAAGACTACAGATGTTGATTGAGACTTATCTGCTCAGAGTTGGTACCTGAAACCATGGAAATAAGGTAACTGGAAAAGGGAAGAGAGCTGGTACCAAAAGTGGACTTACAAAACCCTCAGTTAGCCAGGGCCAGAGTGGGCAGTCAGATAGGAGCTGAACCTGTGAGTTACTTGGTAAGTGTTTAGAGAGGCAGCAGAACATCTAGAAACTACCCTCTCCGAGAAGCAAAGCCCTAGGTGGACGGTGGTGTCACATTTCATACAGTTTTGAGAAGGGGTTTTCAGATTTGAGTAGAGGAAGTCAGTTGTGACCCTCAGGAGAGCTGTTTCCGTAGAGTGAAAAAGGTAAAAGCCAGGATGTGTTTGGATTTATGGAAGGAACCGTGAATGTTCAAAAAAACAGTATTCATACAGTTAATCTTCCAGATAAAATGTAACATGTATAATAAGAGGAGAGCCACAGTAAGTGGTTGAGAGAGAGGTCGGAAGGCAGAATGAGTGATTGATTTCAGTCTCTGAATAAGATCTTGTGATTAAATTAGAAGTTCTCTGTACTTTCCTGTAGTTTCAAAGTTGAACAAACGGATGTATTGTACTTCCTAATCTAAACAAACAATGGAGAATAAAGCACAGTAATGATATTCTACATACAAAAAGAGTCTCTGTGTCACTTGAATGGTAATGTTTTTGTGTTTTTTTCCACCTCCTAGAACTTGTTCAACTTGATGTTTACCCAGTTCCGAATTATCTGTCCTACATGGACGTTTCAAGGTAAGAAGCCAAGTGCTAGAGTGCCCTTCAGTCTGCCTGAAAGTTATTAGTTAATTCTGTCTGAGCTTATGCATAAGAACTTTTTATATATTTTGAAGGTAAGTAATAAAAAATTCAGTCATTTTTACTTACCCTCTAAAAATGTCTGTAAATATCTGTTAGTTAAAATACTACATTTTGTATACTGTAGTTCAAACCAGAAGAATCAAGGTGTCTGTGTGAACACCAATTTGAATGCCAGGTTTGTGTTTGAAAGATTAATGAGTTGAGGGTCATATGGCTGGAAGGTCCAGTAGTTCTTTAATTATGCTAACCAAATCTTCATGTCTTTCCCTCAAATGATATTAATTTCATTTTAAAAAATATTGTTCTGTATCTATTTGATTTTTTTCCCTTCTTTTACATACATCTCCTTGCTCAGTAGACCTTAGAAAGTCGTGACTAAGCCCACCAAAGTAGGATTTCTGTACAGCCTGCTCACTTTCCTCAGCTCATTTGCTGGTAGGCTGACCATCTCACCTTTTACACAAATTCACTGCTGTAGTGTGTCATATTTATTCCAGTTCCCACAAATATCATAGAGACTTTTTCCTGAAGGCACAAAGCATGTGTTTACACAAATTAGACTTTAATCATCTTAACGCACTGAAATTGGGGAGACTCACTTTTAGCATAATTCCAAAGGAAATACACCAAATTTTCTGAACAATCACAGTGCGTAGGAGTATGCAGCCCTCTCAACGTGACAACTGTTAACTCGGTTCAGTGTGTAAAATCTGATACAACTGCTGTGTAATATGTCAAGTGCATAATTTGCCTTTAGTCATGAAAGTGCACAAACCTAGTTATTTTACTAATATTCTCAATCATAACTGTGTGAGAATTTGTCAGAATCTAGCTACTGTGAGAATTATTAAAATTACAATTTTATTAGAAATTTATAATTATAAAATCATTTATGAGTAGTGCTTTATGCATTTCCTACTAAATTCATGTTGGATAGTTTTGTTTGATGAACTTGAAGTCAGACATTACCTGATTAAGTTCTTTTTTTTTTCTGTCAGCATCGAATGTTATCTATAGCCTTTAAATTAAAGACCAGTGCAGGAGTGGTGTTTGCATACATGGGTGCATATAATTATCTTGAACAGATTTCTTCTCGCCAGGTGGCCATAGAGTGAATCTATTTCCCTTTCAATTATAGGATGTAATTGCAAATGGTACCCCTTGAAGCCCCTAAGTGAGACTGGATTGGAAACTATTGTGTCTTGCTTGTCCCTGAATTCTGCCACTTAAATGCTGTTCATCTTTCTTTTGTAACTCTCATGTCCCCAGAATCCTCACTGTAACATGCTCTGCCTCATCCACCTCCCTCTATGTAGGACTTTTTCTTAAAAAATCTCTGCTTCCCCTCACATAGCTCTCAGGATTTCACCCTCCTCCTTTTGTGTGAGTATTTGTGTTAGCTAAAGGAACTGGGCTGTCACTCATCATAGTGTTTCCTAGGTCCTTAGAGTTCCTCAGGTTCAAAGTTCCAGGCTATTTTATCACTTATAGTAGTTTTGTTACTATATATTAAGATTGCTTATACTCAAGGATGCTTTCACTCTCCTATCTTATTGAGATGTTAACTCAATAAGAATAGGTTGGTTAACTACTAGAAAATAAAATAATTATGTGTGTCGATCTTTAGGACTTCAAAGCCAGAACTGTGTGCGCCTATGTAGACACTAAGCAGAAAGTAATGCCTTCTTTTCTGTAGTTTAATTAAAAAGTTGATTTAATAGTAAAAACTTTTACTCTCATATTGTCCTTGTTCCAAGCATCATATTTTCACAGAATTGTTCATCTATTTTTAAAGAATTGTGATCATACATACCCTTTTAGATTCTTTGTTCCTGGTCATTTCACATATTTAAAAAAGAAGGTAAGGGACTGGCCCAGTGGCATAGTGGTCAAGTTCACGTGCTCTGCCTCTGCAGCCTGGAGTTTCTGGGTTTGGGTCCTGGATGCAGACCTATGCACCGCTTGTCAAGCCAAGGTGTGGTGGCATCCTGTATACAAAAAGAGAAGATTGGCACAGATGTTAGCTCAGGGCCAATCATCCTCACCAAAAAAAAAAAGAGAAGAAGGTAAAAGGCTAATAGCTGTTTATGACTAGGGAGACATTCAAATATAGTAGATTTGTATAAGAAGTGGTCAATTCATTTAATAATTAAAATCATCATTAGTTTAGTTCACTTGTTTCTGGTAATTGAAATTACCATCTAATGCCTAAGTAGATGTTTTCAAATAAGTAATTCTGAGTCTTGAGGGTCAGTGTACCTTTTCACCGCTGCCATTTCTTTCCATTTATCTATGGCTATGCTTTTGTGTTAGCTACTGGATTTGAGAATTATTTTAATGTTAAGGGCAAAAATGTAAATTGGAAAATAAAACTTTTATGTCATTTGACTGTTTGACTTGACTGGAACTGTGTGTGTGTGTGTGTGTGTGTGTGTGTGTCTGTTTTCCAGTGTAAGATATCCTCTCCCTAAATTGGAATGTGTTTGTCGACTTTTTAGGATAGCAGTTCTGAGGATTAGACTTTTTTTGGGGACTTTAGAGATGATGCAAATGCTATAACTATGTCCTTTCCTACTTTTTCTTTATTTCTTATTCCCTATCATAGTTCATTTTGCTTCTAGATTAAAGTGAATACACATCCTTTTGATTTATACTCACTACACTTTGGTATTTCATTTGAAGTTTTATTTATTCTATGTAATTATTTTGAGTTTCAAACCATATTTTAAGCCAAATTCCAATCAAAGAAAAAAAATTGTTTATTTTATATTTAGGAACCGCTTAGAAAACGTGCCTGAGTGGATATGTGAAAGTCGAAAGCTGGAAGTTTTGGATATTGGCCATAATCAAATATGTGAACTTCCTGCACGGTGAGTATTACAGATCAAATTAGAGAATCCCCAATTAGATAAAGCAATTAAAAATTTGCTGATTCAATGTTTAACTTGTTATTATGAACCTGTAAAGAGTTTGTTTGAAAACCTTTTAGCATCTTTTAAAGCCTCATGTGGTATCTTCACATTATGGAATTTCTTCATGCAGCTAAGAGTAGAGTGAGGCTTTGACTCTCAGCCCGACCTTTCAAAGCCATGCAGGAGGCGTGGCTGGTGAAAATGTATAAATAAGCCAAAAGAAATGTTAAAGAACTCAACAAACAGTATAATTGGTTCACCTCCGTAATCTTAATTTTTTCATAATCTACCCCTTCTGTTTGTTAACTGAACATGTCTACCTTATCCACAAATAATTTTTGGTTTTCCTTAAACATAACTTTGATAAAAAAAAGATTATTGGGTTATTAATTAGAAAGAGCAAACTAGATTCTGTTTTTCTTAAAGTGAAATTTGGAGTAGAAGGTCCAAGAACATGTCTTTGCTTGTCTTCTCTCTTTTAACATGTGTTACTGTTTTTATTTCATAATTTTCACTTTAATAGCAAGATTTGTAAAATAGCCATGTGATGATGTCTTGTGTCCATAGATACAAATATCTTCACGTTGACTGATTGTGGCACAAAACATTATTGGGCTGGTAGTGACTAGCCATACAATTAATAACCAAAAGAGTACTCTCTGCCAGTGCTGTCCTGTAGAACTTTCTGTGATGATTGAAATGGTCTATATCTGTGCTGGCCAGTACAATATCCACTAGCCACATGTGACTACCAAGCACTTGAAATGTGACCAGTGTGACTGAGGAATGGAATTTTAAGTTTTATTTAATTTTAATTACTTTAAATTTGAATAGCCGTTTGTGGCTAGTGACTGCTAGGCCACCAGTCTAGCTATTTCTTCCATTCTCAGCCAATCACTGAACAGAGGAAGTCAGTTGTTTTTAACTGTATATAGTCAAATATATCCATGAAAATATTGTAAAAATCTATCACTAATTTGGAGTAAACTTTTACTTTGGGTGCACGCTCTTTAAAGGTATACGATCAGTATGCCTCTATTCGTTTGTAAAGAACAAAGATTATGAAATATACGTGCTTAGTAAGTCTAGCAATTGTGTTAGAGTTCAGCTATCCAATATGGTAGCCACTAGCCATTAGCCAAGGGGCTATTGAGCACTTGAAATGTGACTAGTCCTAACTGAGAAGTGCTGAATTGTAAAGTATATTCTGGATGCAAAATATCTCAATAACATTGTATATTAATTACATGTTAAAATAATACTTTGGATATATTGGGTCAAATAAAAAGTACTATGAGAATTCATTTACCTGTTGCTTTTCACTTTTTTTAATGTGGCTACCAGAAAATTTAAAATTAAATGTGTGGCTTATATTATATTTCTGTTGGATAACATTGTGTTACACTATAGCTCTCATAAAAGAAATCTGAATTACATTTTCAATCCCTGGACAGCTGATTAATTTTACTTTGTTCCTCAGCCATGCGTTATATCTATAAATTCAATCCATTTGAAAATGCTTTCCGCTTTAGAGTTTTATGTTGACTGAGCATTTAGGTGACCCAGTGCAGCCCATCACCATTATCAAGAGAAGGACTTTGGTGATGTGCCCTGTGGACAACATTGCATGTGTGTGTGTGTGAGAGAGAGAGAGACCCTTTTAGGAGACAAACAGCAAAAAATGAAAACAGGCTATCACTAATGGGAAAAAACAATTTGTTGAAAAAATCTTTTACTGTTATCTTTCCTTCCATTATCTCTCTTCTCTTCCCTACTTTGACCTCCCCAATCCAACAGATACAGCACATTGGAGTCTAAAGCCTCAGTTTCACTGTAGGCTGCAACAAAGATACTGTATATACAAACCAACAATTGAATAAATACAAGATAACTGATATTTTATCCAGTTTTTCCCAAAGTTAATTAATCTTTGATTTGCTCTGCATTAGTACAGGCTTTTTTAGGATCTAAACAAATGCTTATTCAAAGCAAATTCCAAATGCTCTATTGTGAAGGAATTTAAACAATGTTTGTGTGTGTGTGTTTTTAACACGTGGAACAAAAACAATATGTATTGTTTTCTCATTTGTGGTGGTGTTTAGTTGCACACTTTGTATCAGCCCTGTCATTGATCTAGTTCTCAGGCAAGACAGTGAGTCATTAGAATTTGATTTAATATTCAAGCTTTGTTTATCTAAGTGAACTGTGAAGGGTTTGACCAAACAAATTAGTATTTAGAAGTGGAAATGTATTCAAATGAAAAGAAACTATTTTAATGCTTACACAGTATCCAAAAGAATTGAACTATCCAATAATTAGCACTTAATACTCATCCTGTAGTTATCAAGTCTAGATTTTTATTTGGAAAAATCAAAATAAAGATTTTTTCACATCTTTCAGTTATCCATCTATTTAAGGTGAAGTGTGTGTGTTTTTGTGTGTGTGAATAATAAATAACCCCATTCTACCCTCTAAGAATTCTAAATTGTACCCTAGGCCCAGCAAGACAGTAAAATTGGTGAACCAAATCCTGAATTATTGGGTTGAGGTGACCGTTACAGAGACTGCCCCCTGTGATAACTGTGACTGAATAGCAGTCCTGGATAGTCTGTCTTGTCACACTGATGCTTAAAACTGTGAAGTCAGGCATGTCAAATATCGTTAATGGTAACCCGTGGTGTGACAGCATGGAGACAGGTTGCTAGGGTCTTTAAAAGCAAAGAGTCTAGTTTTGATATTGAAAGTGAGTAAAGTTATAGCTGTAATGGAGAGTGATTTTAACAACTTTGGATGTCATTGAGTGAGGTCAGAATGGTCGAAAGCAGGAGGTAGATGAGGAAGACTCGTTCTTTGACAGCAGTGGAGAAGAAATCTTATTCCAAAGTGGTCCCGATGCAAAAAACAACCACACTTTTCCATTGCCCAGATTTCTGTGTTTAAACACAGGGCCTGTTTTATTCCGTACAACTTTTGAAGTCTCCACTAGTCATAGAGCAGATTTACATTAGATTAACAAGAATTTATCATATGTTGCAGTTTTGATGACCCATGAGAGAAAACAGCCAAGCTCCCAAACAGCTCCTTGAGGCTCAAAAGAAAATAGCGGATTAAGTGCCTTGTATTGTCCTTAGAAGGGAGTCTCCACTTGGGTCTGGGATTAAACCAACCAGAAAACAAAAATATACAGATTTAGGGAAGTGATGAAAGGGAGAAATAATTATGATTATGAAATGCAACTGAGGAAAAATATAACATTTTATCAGTTGGCATTTGTAAAAGTTTAATTGGATAAAAGAATTCTTATTTAATGTGGATCCTGTAGGTAAAAAACTTGATTCAGAATCTATTGTGGGTAAAATACCCCTGTTCCAGGCTGCCACAAGACAGACACATCCCTACCTCGAGAAGCCTACAGCCTCATACAGCTTGCCTGGAAGTCTAACAAGATTAGACTGCTCTCCTCGGCATCTGCTCCTATGAAACTGGTTTTTTTCTTTCACTAAATGAAGCTTCTTTGTTAAATATCCCTCTTTATTGTTCTTCCTGCCCTTTTTTTAAAGTATGGAAAGTATTGAAATGTGAACAGCTCCAAGTTTGAGTTATGTTAAAATGAGTTTTCAGTTGCTCTGAATGGATTTGTTTGGTTTTTTTTTTTTAAAGATTGGCACTTGAGCTAACAACTGTTACCAATCTTTTTTTTTTTTCTTTCTGCTTTTTCTCCCCAAATCCCCCCAGTACCTAATTGTATATTTTAGTTGTGGGTCCTTCTGGTTGTGGCATGTGGGACACCGCCTCAGCATGGCCTGATGAGCGGTGCCACGTCTGCACCCAGGATCCAAACCAGCGAAACCCTGGGCCGCTGAAGCGGTAGACACAAACTTAACCCCTCGGCCACAGGGCCGGCCCCTGACTTTATGTTTTTTGGAGAGAGAATTTTAAGTGCTTTCCTACTGCTATTCGTTTTTTAATCTTTATCCCAAATTAGCTGTAAGTCATTTTGTCTTTGTCTCTTTTTGCACAGCTTATTTTGTAATAGTAGTCTCCGGAAACTACTGGCAGGACACAACCAGCTGACGAGGCTTCCTGAAAGGCTAGAAAGAACCTCAGTGGAGGTCTTGGATGTGCAACACAACCAGCTCCTGGAGCTACCACCGAACCTTCTGATGAAGGCGGACAGGTAAAGCGGCTTGTTTGTTTTGGTTATTCATCTGAGTTGTACAATGCTCCCTCGTTAGCATTCTTGTCTTATAGAGACCATTTCTGATTATCTGTCTATCCTGGATTTAAGAAGAAAATGGTTTTGCCAGCCACTTCTCTTACCATTTTGTAGGGGATGGAGGCGGAGGTTATCCTATAGAGTGTTCATTAATTTGACTCCTTTCTGGTGAGAAGTGGGTTGAGTTGCTCATAAGCGTGTGTTGTGAGGGTGTAGGAATAAAACAGGGGTGAGAAGTGTGCTCCTGTATTGCTGCCTGGTCAGAACGGATGCAGGCTGCGCCAGGCTCAGCTGAATTATCTTACGATTCTCTGTCCTTGCTTTCACATATTTTGTGACTTTGGGTGACAGAGATAGATTTTCCTAGAGTTTGCTTAGTTATCTTGTTTTTTTGTTTGTTAAACCAGTTGTTCTTATCTTTACCACAGTTTTTCCCTTGCATTTAAATAAGTTATTTTCTTTTGAACAAACAGTATTTTCCTAAATAAATGGTTTCACTAAGTATTTAAAGAAATTGTTTTGATTTGAAGGAGAGGTTAGTTTAATCATTAAGTGAAATCTATTTTTTGTGAAAATTTGCCACATGCAGTACTATTTTTAAAGAAAGCTTTAAGTAAGTGTAACTGTTAACTGACTTTGGAACGTCTTGTTTGCTTCAGGTCCCTTGTGCGTTATACTAAAATGCTTATATCATGGTGGCCTGAATCCTTTTAGTTTCACCCTCAGCATCTTGCACTGTGTCTGGAATAAAGCAAAGTGCTCAACAAATATTTGTTTAAAGAACAATAGAATATTTAAGGAATCTTAAATACTACCTTCATTCTTGGATTTGCATTGCTTGTCTTCTTCTCCTTTTCCTTTTTTAAAAAATCTTTTTATCAAGATATAACTTATAGTCAAAAAAAGTACACAGCTCTTGGGGCCGGCCTGGTGGCATAGTGGTTAACTTGACGCGCTCCACTTTGGCAGCCCAGGGTTCCTGGGTTTGGATCCCAGTCGTGGACCTACACACTGCTCATCAAGCCACGGTGAGATAGTGCCCCACATACAAAATAGAGGAAGATTAGGACAGATGTTAGCTCAGGGACAATCTTCCTCTCCAAAAAAAAAGGATACACAGCTCTTAAGCCTACTCCTCAGTGAACTTTTACATATGTATATAACACTGTAGCCATCACCTGGATCAGGGCAGAGAACATTCTAGCACCTCTTTCCTTTTCCTTTGGTTTTGTTTTCCTCATTTTCAAAAAACATTTATTCTCTGTACTTAACATAAGTTACAATGAATTCCTACTGGAATAATTATAGAGAAATAATGGAATTGTGAGAAAATTGTATTGTTACGTTGTAATTGACCAGTGCTATATCATTCCTGTGGAAAAAAGAGCAATGTGTCAAGGTCATTTAAAGAGTTGTTCTTACTTTCGCATTCATATCAAAGTACAGTGCACAGCTTATGGGTAACTCTAGACATGTGTTTTTTGTTGCTATGAACATTATAGGATTCGATTTCTTCCCCTGTGGAGAATTCCAAGTTATGTTGTAACCTTGTGTTTTCTTTCGTAAGGCTAACTAAGCAAAATTTGGGTGCAGTTTTACAATGAGAATCCACTTGTTTTCCTACAGAGAGTCTACACTGAATCTACAGAAACAAATAGATGGATTCAGGTTTTAGGAGTCTTTGAGTGAGATAAAACCGTTTCTGAATCTGGTCAAGTCTGATAAGTTCATGGCTAATAAAGTAGGCAAATAATGCTGGAGCTCTGCAATAGATAATAATCATTATTTCTGAGGATTTGACTTTAAAAGGACAATTCTCTGCATTTGTCATTCTCTAAAGGCAATCAGGAAGCGGCGATTGAATCTTCTTGGTGCCTGAAAACCAGGGTAGATCTGAAAACATGTCCCTGAGGGAGTATAATCGAGGAGACTGTGTTTTAACAAGGATTTGAGCTGGGCAACTATAATTTAGATTGTTCCCAAGAGATTCTGCTGACTCCCAGGGTGTAGAACCACTGCGTGAACTGTTGACTTTGTGACCGTGGGCAGGGCACTCTAAATCTTGGTTTTCCCATGTTACATGTTTTGTACTGTTCCCAGATGGAATCTCTAAGTTGGAAAAGGAAGGATTGTATGAACTGGAATATTTCTAGTAATGCAACATGGAAAAATTAGCACCTGAGTTGAGCCAGTGAAAGAGGACAGTGCTGTCATAGAGAACAGTAAAAGCTGAGCAAAAGTGTAAGCTAAAGGTATTTAGGCAGAAATTCCTATAGTCTGAATAGATGGGCCTATCCAGAGCCAACTGCACTTTGGAAAATAGGGGCGGTTGTCAGAGGAGTTAGCCAGCCTCTGTAGATCTTGGGAGGAGGGCAGACCGGCTAAAGGTATTTCTGGCACAGGAAAGTTGGGTGGGGCTGGGTGAATTAAAAAGAGTAAGAATCTGGCTTTTTCTTAATGAGAGAAAAGCAAATGAACAAGAAGGCTGAAATAAACTTTTTCAAGAAGGCATATTCCAGTGCCTTTGTTTTCCAACCACTGTAATAGCCACATCTCCAGCATAGTGTAGCAACTGATCTTAATAGCCACGACTCTGAATCAGAAAGAAAAGTGGAGAGGTTTGGTTCTCCCAGGCAGATCGGATTATGAAGAGGGTGGGGTAAAGTTGATTAGCTCTTTTTTGAACGACTTTCTTGTAGTATTTCACTTGTTGGAAGACACAAAACACAGAAGATTTTATAATGATTCTCACAAAACTATTTACTACTTGTTAAAGAGTTAATACTTCTTTCCAAAACCTAAATAATGGAGGTTTTATATACCTAAATTAAAAGCAAAAACAGCTTTTTATTGAGAGATAATTTACCTTCAGGAAAATGTAGAGAGATTGTCTGTTTGGTTGGATGAGTTTTGGGGGAAGAAATAAACTAGTACTGACAGTTGTGAGAGCAGGTTAACCCAGAAAACACGAAGTTTAAAATATTAAAGAGGATTTCTGAGGAAGGAGTCTTTGTGACGAGCTTCTTGCAGGTGGGCCAGTTGTGATTTGTTCTGGTGTACTCAGTTCAGGACAGCCGACATCTTCCGGGCTGAATAAGTTGAAGTCCTGGTGTCGGGTGCTGCAGGGGGTTGGAAATGACTGACAGGTGTTACTCTCAGGGAGTTTACACTCTAATGCTGAGTCTAAAATAACTACACAATAAGCCGTAATAAAAGGGGTGTTTGAGAGGGTGAAAAAGCAGGAAACTGAAATGTGTGGTTTTGATTTAGGCTCCTGGTGTGAAGAAGAGCACTTTGTTCTGTGATACAGAGCTGTGTGTTTGGCAGATAGCTTCGGGCAGCCGTGACACTTTGCTTCAGTCCTCCTTCCATTCAGTCTGCTCCATAATACAAATCTTAAGAATATCTAGATGCTTCCTTTTTCATATCTTTTATGGTAATAAGTTATTATTACCAGTTTTTGTTTGGTTATATAACTGAGGAAAGGGTCTGAATACAAGTCTTCATAAGTTAAAAATAGTGCTGAGGCCGGCCCCGTGGCGAGTGGTTGAGTTCACGTGCTCTGCTTCGGCAGCCCAGGGTTTTGCCGGTTCGGATCCTGGGTGCAGACATGGCACCTCTCATCAAGCCATGCTGAGGCAGCGTCCCACACAGCACAACCAGAAGGACCTATGCCTAGAATATACAACTATGTACTGGGGGGCTTCGAAGAGGAGAAGAAAAAAAAGAAAAAGATTGGCAAAAGATGTTAGCTCAGGTGGCAATCTTAAAAAAGTAAAAATTTAAAAAATAAATTAAAAAATGGTGTGGTTCACGCTCCAAGTAGAACTTGTGCTTGGAAACAAGAGAACTGTCAAGAAAACACATGTTATTGGACAAAGAGCTAAAGAATGAACTTAGACTCTCTTTCTTGGGAGTTTTTCTTAATTCTTAATCTTGCCTGCTAAAACCAGTGTCATGGTTTTAATTACATGATCTTGTCTATTAAGTTTTACAGGTTTAGAATGCTGTGTATTAATCTGCATCACCTGGTAGCAGGAAGGCATTTGGTAACCAAACAGGGGAATCTGCTTCAAGTTATATGACTTTTAGAAGTACCTTTATCTTCCTCTGAAAACTTAGGCTAATTTTATTAAAATTCTTGTGACTTGAATCAGCAATTTCAGTTTATGAGTTTACTTTCCACATTCATCTTTGAGTTTTGTTTATTTTGACTTGCTTTTCACTGGCAGCTCAAAAACTGTAGACAGATGTGAAATATGATGGACCATACGTTGCTGAGAAGTTGACTGTGATTTTGCATCTTATGTTCAGAGCGGGATTGGTTCTGTGGGGTGAACTGGAGGATATTCTAACCTGGATCTTACTGGCCTTGATCTCTCATCCAACCTCTTTTTGCTTAGAGTTAAGGATTTTCTTGATGGAAACCCCCCCAAAGAGTTTCACATAATCAGTTTTCATCAACAGATGGGCGGGGGTGGTAGGAGATATTCCCTGTGGGTCACCAGAGTGGATGGATGAGGTAGTGCCATCCTTCTGTTCTTCCTGAAACCTTGGTGATGGCTGACTCCCTCTCCATCTTGCATCTGCACTCTCATTTGATGGCCAGGGGACTGCTCCTGATGAGGTCAGCTAATTAACAAAGCCATACCAGACCCTTTAAAGGTGAGTTGTAGATTCCTGTTGTGGGTGGACATTAGGGTCTGTTTTTATCCCCGGTTGGAGCAGGTATTTTCAGGGGTGGGAGTAGGGGGAGTGTATGTGCAAATGAAGTACATGGTAATTATTAAATAGCTCCAGAGCATTAGTCATGTTACAGACCATAAGTTTTAATGACTCAGACAGAACATGTGTAAATATCAAGGGGACTAAAAGGGAACAGAAAATTGGGGGAGAGTGTGATCGATTGACCATGACAACTGGTGCCTCTTGGCAAAGATAGATATTTCTGGCATTTTGAAGAGCCAAGTTGCCTACACTATTTTTTTTAAGTGAAGAGAGCTATCTTGTGAAGTTCTGATGTTTTTGAGAGCCATAGTGGAATAAAACTGTATTTCTCAAAATGTGTCTTCAGAATCGGCTACATTACTTATTAAATAAACATGCAGATTCCTGGCCCTTGTCTCAGTTCTACTGACTCTACTTGGCCAATCATCAGAATTCTTAATTCTGTGGATTTTTGAAGCCTTACGCTGACCTACTTAATAAGAATCTCTGGGAGTTGAAGTTGAGAATCACGTACCTTCTGATAGGAGAACACAACTTCACTTCTGTGTTTTTTTGCTAAAAATGCATCACCTTATTCTACTGATGATAAAATATCAAACAAACTTAAATCGGGAGACATTCTACAAAATAATTGTCTAATGCTTTTCTAAAGTGTCAAGGTCATTTGAGACAAATAAGACAGATTAGAGAAGACTATGGAAGTATGATAATGAAATGCAATGTGGGATCCGGGAATGGATCCTGGACCAGATAGGAGACATCAGTAGGGAAACTGATGGAATTTGAATAAGGTCTGTAGGTCAATTTATAGTATTGCTTCAATGTTAATTAATTAATTTTTAAAATTAATTCTTTTCAAGTTCTTGTTCAATAATTCCTTTTATTTTTTTGAGGAAGATTAGCCCTGAGTTAACATCTGCTGCCAATCCTGCTCTTTTTGCTGAGGAAGACTGGCCCTGAGCTAACATCTGTGCCCATCTTCCTCTACTTTATATGTGGGATGCCTGCCACAGCATGGCTTGCCAAGCAGTGCCATGTCCGCACCCGGGATCCGAACTAGGAAAACCTGGGCCACCAAAGTGGAACATGCAAACTTAACCACTGCGCCCCTGGGTCGGCCCTCAACAATTCTTACATCTGTATAACTTTTGTTTCTTTACTCTGTAAGCTTATGATCTTTATTGCCTAAGCGAGGCAGATTTTCAGACCTTCCAGAATAATAATGTGTGAGTTCTGTGCATTTTTTCTTCACTTGGAATCCCCACTGTTAGGTGGTGTTGCTAAACAATCAATAATTGTGGTTCTTTTTTTGAATGGATTAGTCGGGGTATAACATTAATTTAGTGGGTTTCTACCAGCACTTAAAAAATTAGATAGGGTAGGAAATATCAGTGTAAGATAGAGTAAGGTTAAGGACGGTTTCATGAAACTTTTGTTTTCAATTATACATGTGCATATTGCATCTGTACCAGGTGGTCATGTAAAATATATTTTGGTTACTCTTGGTTACTGTCATAAAAAGTTTGAAAGCCCTGCTTTAAGAGCTATCAGCCTTGTGAAGACAGATGAAATTGTCAAAAGTGTTGTGTTGTACAGACAAATGATAAGGAATTGAGAGCATTTTGTTTGACACTTCTGGAACATTTTGGGGCCAGGAGGGTTGTCTAAAAGTAGAAGAGTTTTGCTGGTCTTATTCTTAACCTTTTGCATTTTTAATAGAATACAAATCCCAGTAGTGATCTCCAGAAAAATTATTTAGATGCAGAATGCCTGCTGTGCCTACAAACAGGGAAATCTGTTGTGGCACCAAATCCTGTGCTTTGTTTCAAGAACAGAAGTTGGCTGTAAAATTTAAGGGTGTGCTGGAAATTACTAAAAAGCAAGCAAAGTAAAGCTAAGCAGAAACCTAGATGTGCCAGAGCAGATGGACAGAATGTACCAAAGAAGAACAGAGCAGTTGCTCAAGAAGCAGGAAGTGGATTTGTCTCGCTGCTGTTGTGGGCCACTTCCCAAATGCTTTAGGGCAGGAGTCATATGGGAGTATCTTTTTCTCTACGACTTTTGCACTTCCCACTAAGAAAAGTTTTTGAGTATTAGGCTATTTATTAAGTTATTTTAAGAATGGAGCTTGAAGTTCTGTGCATATGTGGTCCTCACGCTGCCCAGCAGGTGCCCTGTTTGACCTCCAGCTTTTTGGAGAGAAGGGCCTAGGAAAATGTTTTCTGATTACTATTTTTTAACATCTGAATTTTGGAGAGATGTGTTAGGGAATAATGGACTCTTAAGATTGACAAGATCTAGGCTTTATTTCTGGCTCTGCCACTGATAATTGTTTAACCATTGCCAAGTAATTTGACTTTTCTCAGCTTCAGTTTCTGTCTTCTGTGAAATATAAGGGGGAGCTGTCTGAGATGATGGGAGAATCAAATGAGATAGGAATTGGGGAAGAGCTGTGGTCTCTACAAAGCAGCTGACAAATGGACAGAAAGTGGTAATCTGTTACTGCTTTTTCTCTAATTAGTAGAAGAGGGTTGTGTAGTGAAGAGGGTTATATGGACAAAACATTTCTTGGCACATTTAACAGAGTTTTATAAGTTTTATAAGTTATTACAAAAATCTACAAGGGAGAAGCTTGAGGAGGTTATCACATCATATTGAGTTGAGACCAAACAGTGCTTTAGAAATTTAGCTTTTTTGGAGGTTTTGAAAACAGAAGGTGGGGTTATACACCCTGCGTATTGAGTAAGACTGTTATCCATACCAGAGAAATATCGCAAAATTAAAGTATTTGCTTGTCCTGGTGGAAGTGCAACACCCATACCGTTAAACGAATTTAATTGTCTTGTGCTGAAACATTGTGAGATTGTGGGACAAATGTTTTATTTTTAAGAGGATGGGTATTGAATTTAATTTTCCTGAGACCATCATAATCAAAAATCTTTTTAGCCCAATTGTTTGCTCTCTATTAACTAACAAGATGATTCAGTCAGGCTTTATTCAGTTCACATTAAATCTTTTGGAACCAGCTCATGTAGTTTCAACTTAGTTTCATTTTCCGGAGGGGTAGGATGTGGGAATTTTTTCCCCTTAACTTCCTATAAAGGGTGTATAGCTCCTCCAGTGCAGGCAAATTTCAACAAGATGAGAGGACAAGTCTTTTTGGAAATCACTTTCTTCCCTTCATTCAGATGTGGGGGGTTTTTAAAGTCCTTTTTGCGGCTTTCTAGATGAGCATTCACTAGTCCATCTTTTTTCCTTTCAAAACAGCATTCTCTCTTACTGGCCTAAAAATATGCAGATATTCAAGAATTAATTTCTCTCTCTTTTCATGTGTCTATAACTATATCTTTCCTAGAGAATTGTATTTTAATGAGATTGTCAGATAGTGTCCCAGCCCCAGTCCATGGTATTTTAGGGCAATACATTTTAATTTCTTCTGATTCTACACTGAAGAAATTCTTACCAGGGTATTTAAGTCAGATGATATAAATGGGACCTAAAGAAACAGACATGTAAAAATACTTTAAAGAACTATGGACTGAAACTGGTTTCCTTCCTAGTTCAAAACCATTTCAGAAACTGCATGAATGACCTTTATTTTCTTCTCTGTAGCACACACGACTATAATTTCCCATGACTATTTATGGTCTGTACAGCCCTTTTCTAACTTCCTTTTTCTTTTTCTTTTTTTTTTTAAATGTCAGCGGAATACGTGTTTCTTTAATGGAAAATGTTCTATTTTGGGGAAGCTGCTTTTCCTTAGATAAGTAGTGGAGTTGGGTGTGTGTGTGTGTGTGTAAGTAAGTGTGGGGGGATTGCAAGGTTGGGGAGTATTAAATTAGTGGGTTGAAAGCTTGGAATGACAGTCCTGGTGATGACTCCTGAATTCAAAGCCTTCTTTTTATCCAAAATTAACAATAACTGTACTTGGTATTCCATATTCTTCCTTTTTAAGGAAGATTTTATTTTTTTTCCTAACATATGGCAGAATAGTCCTGAATTGAATGCTGAAAGTTTCACACTCACGTGGTTTGAAATGAGAGAGAGGCGTTTCATTCACAGGCTAGGTCCAGGTGGGGAGGCAAGGCAGCTCTGGCCGTGGTAACAATAGCAGGTGAGTCCTCCGGGCTGAACACTCTCCATGTCCTGGTTGCTGCAGCTTCACAATGCAGCACACGCAGTGGCGATCCATTGTGAAGCAGGGGGTCGTCTGTCTGCCGCGTGAACCATGCACAGTGCCCTGTCCTTCCCTTTCCTTTGGAATGATTTGGAACTTGATCACAGCAAGGATTCTGTTTCACTTCTCCAGCTTTGCATTTTGCGTTTATCTATGTTTCACAATAACTGTTGGAGGATTACCCTGTTTTGACAATTTTAATTGCCTTAGGTGAAGAACGTTCATGTTTTAGCCATTATTCACTCTATCGTTTGGATAACTGATAGCATATACATCTTATTTGTTTGTTTTAATGTAAATTTTATTGAACTATAATATAAATACAGAAAAGGGGCCAAATCATAAGTATAGTACTTGATGAATTTTCTCAAAGTGAACACACTTGTGTAGACAGCACTCAAATAAAAAACCAGAATATTATCATATTAGAAAAATCAGAAGCCCTCCTAGACACTGCTTCTCTTCTCTGATTTCTAATGTCATAGATTAGTTTTGCCTGATTTTCAACTCTGTATTAATGGAATCACGCAGTGTGTCCTCTGGTATCTGGACTTCTTTCTCTTGGTATTGTATTTGTGAGATTCATCCTGTTCACGCATATAGTTGTTCTTCATTTTCACCTCTATATACTGTTCCGTTATTTGAATACAGAGAAAATTATCTCTTGCATTATGAATGAATGTATGTCAGTAAAATGTGGTTTGAACATTATACTGAAAAGGATTTAGTCACTATGTGATTTAGTTGTACTGTGATCTAATGCCTAATTGTTTTATAAGAGCTCTTTTATTTAAAAGTAGGCAGTTGTTTTTCTCTTAAGACAGAATGTTAACTTTACCTTATCACTCCCTTCCATTCCCTAGAAGCTAGAAAATTAATCACTTCCTCTCACCTTTGTGCTTCCATAAAAATTGATTTCTATCACTGGTATTTAACACACATGAATAGTTATTGTGTTCGTCATAGATAGTGGGGTTGCATATCCGTATGCCTGCTAAAGCCAGGGCCTATCTTTAAATTCATGTTTCTAATCCCAGTTCCCTATATGCCAGATTTCGATCAGGATGCTTGACTAGAGCTCTGGCTTATCAATGAGATTCTGTTGCATTTTTGTCATTGTAGCCTGAGATTTCTGAATGCATCTGCGAACAAACTGGAAACCCTTCCTCCAGCCACACTTTCTGAAGAGACGAACAGCATCTTACAGGAGTTGTATTTGACAAATAACAACCTCACGGATAAATGTGTGCCCTTGTTAACAGGACACCCCCATCTGAAGATCCTTCACATGGCCTATAACCGACTTCAAAGCTTTCCAGCAAGGTAAAAGAAGATCGCAAAGTGATGTTCATTGCATTTCTGAAAATGAATTCATAGATGGCAAGGCGAAAGCTAAAGTGTTTATTCCCCAGATAATGTCAAGCTTGTTCCCCTGGTTCTGGTTCACAGTTGTCTTTTATATAGGTCATGATCAACATTCCCCTAAAGAGAAATGTGTTAGTTTTTCCAATATGAATGTATCCAAAGACTCAATCACTGGAATATTCTTATGATTTTGAAATAAAGTATATTATCTAGTAGGTATATTTTTTCTTTTGCTTCTTTTTAACCAAATTAGTTTTTAAAAATTAACCTAATATAGGGCGTGAGAATTAGAACATAAACTGGAAACCTAAAGTTTCTTAATTAGCTGCCGGCTTTTATTTTTGGACTTAACGGTATAAAAAGCAGTGGTGGCCTCTGCAACCATAGAAACTGTGTGACATTACAGATAATTTATGGTTCTCTGAAGATTCCATTTTTAATTCTGTTTTAATTTTAATTTCTAGTTTTTGAGAGCAGTAGCATTGTGTCTAGCTTTGGGTGAATCTACACACTGAGCCTGCCATGACGCATTTACTCCACTTCCAGGTCACTGGCATTTATCCATCTAGCAAGTAAGGACTTGGAACACACACCCACACGGAGAAGCAAGCACTAACCTCTCTAGTATTCTACTGCTGACTGCATCTCAGTGTTGGGCCAAAGCAGAATATTGGCACAGCCTCCCTCTGCTGCCATCAAGGCTACCAGTCTGTTAAAACCTTTACTAAAGGAGGAATTTGGGCCCAAATATGCATTGACTTAAAATACTACTTTGTGTTTTATAGTATATATTTATCTTTTAATTTTTCTTCTCATTTGATGTTAATGATTAAACTTTTTTTTTTTTACTTCAATATACTTTTACTATAGAATGAAGTGATGGTATTTTTGGAAGAAAAAATGGTAATCACATAACAATAATATTTCTGAAAGGGCTCATTGTCCTATTTGAGATGGTGAATAACTGAGCCCTGCAGGAGAAATGATCATCAGTCTGAATTCTGATGCTATCCCCTAGTGATCCATGCCAGTTATAATTACCCTAAGTACAGAGACTTTTTTCATGCTCCTCATAACAATCTATCTTGTTATATTTCCGTCTCTCTGGAGATTGTGCTGTGGCACAGGAGCTCCCCTACAAGACCCCGAGCTCCTTAAGAGTCAGGGCTGTGATGTGTCTCCACCAGCCTCATGTCTCACCTGAGGTCTGGCCTGGGCTAGACTCTCAGCCCACACTTGCTGAAACGGTTGCATGACGAACACGCTCCAGCAATCAAGTCCTTCAACCACCTTCTTTCTGTGTTGAGGGACAGAAACTTAAGTTTTCCTTTCTTGGGCCTGATCTCAATACTTTCAATCATTTTTCATGCCCTATTACCCATTGATTTCTCCATATTTCTTTTCAAAATATGATGACAACATATTCAAATAATAGTCTTATAAATTCAGGCTATCATAGCTGGATTACTTCACAATCTGTGTGTATAATGTTGTTTATAGCATATCCTGAAACCATGTTGGATGTTTATGATATTAAAAGATCCGATCTCATAAGATAAAAACTTCTTTCTTGTTGCCTCTTTGGCATGTATTTATTTTCAAGATAAGCAAATAAGATAACCTTTATTTTTGAGAGATGATAGGAAAAAAGTAATAAAGAGTTTCTTCCTTAATTTTTTAAAGGTTTATTGTTACAAACGAAAGCACAGCAAGCAGAGAAGATATCAATAACTGTAAACTAAATAATTCAGATTATAAGTTTCGGTTACACTCACTGGGAATCCTGTGCTTCTTGAGTCCAGCATCACCAGTGGTAGAAAAAGGATCAGAGAAATGGTAGATGCTATAATAGGATTGTAGAAGCTAGGAATTTTTCCCTCTAAATTTATAGAGGGAATACAAGAAACCCTTATTCTGGAGTTTTTCTTTATTTGGTTACTGTAATTATTGGTTAATATTATTAAGATTAATTGTAGATTAAGATTGAATAATAAAAGACATTCTTAAAAGCGTTAAATAATTTTAGGACGTTATTAAGGTGATGTCAGAGAGATTCCTTCTGTGTAGATGTTTAGCAGGAGTTGAGATAAATTTCTTTTGGGTACGGTTTGGTTTGGGCATTGCCAGAAGGTTGCGAGAGGATCCAGATGCCATTGCCGCATACCTTCCCCTCACCACCACCTTGTCATCACGAATGAAGTCAGAGGAATTTGGGGAGTGGGGTTTTAGAAGAAAGTATATGGTCGTGTGAGCTCTAGCCCTACTCCCTTCTGTGTCCCTTTAGTTTTCAGTGCCAATACAAAGAAATCCCGCTCTAAACTATGCTCTTTTACAGCGCTTATACTGGATCGATGCTGACTTGTGACCCATTTGAGTAGGATTTTCACTAGAGTTCAGACTACGCTACACTGCAAAGTGATTGTTGCCAGGATAACTAAATTCACACACAGAGTTTTAAGAGGAAAAGGATATCCCTTTTTCTTTTTGCTACCAATTTGAAGAGTTGAAGTTAATGGTTTTGGGGAAGGATGTGTTAAAATACTTCGATACTCAGGGGCTGGCCCGGTGGTGCAGCGGTTAGGTTCGCATGTTCCGCTTCTCGGCGGCACGGGGTTCACTAGTTGGGGTTTTGGGTGTGGACATGGCACCGCTTGGCACACCATGCTGTGGTAGGCATCCCAGGTATAAGGTAGACGAAGATGGGCACGGATGTTAACTCAGGGCCAGGCTTAGGGCCAGGCTTCCTCAGCAAAAAGGGGAGGACTGGCAGTAGTTAGCTCAGGGCTAATCTTCCTAAAAAATAATTAATTAATTAATTTAATTAAATAATAAAATACTTTGATACTCAAAAATAATAGTGAAAAAATTGTCATGTTTGTTAAAATGGATATTACAAGTGAATCTTTAAAGACTCTTTAGAGTCATAGTAAATTCCCCTTTTGATTCTCATTGTATATTATTTTCTTTTTAAATTGCCTTGTAATTATTTTATGAACCCCTCTCTCTTGGATTTTCTCTTTTTTAGTAAAATGGCAAAACTGGAGGAACTGGAAGAAATTGATATCAGTGGGAATAAACTGAAAGCCATCCCAACAACTATCATGAATTGCAGGCGCATGCACACCGTGATCGCTCACTCCAACTGCATTGAGGTCTTTCCTGAAGTTATGCAGCTCCCGGAGATCAAGGTATGTGGTTTGAGTCCATAAACTCCAAGCTTCAAGTCAGCAGAGAGAATTGTTTTCTCTAATTCGTCAATTCAGGATGTTTGCAACTTTGTTGGGTTTCCACAGAAGGTAGACTCTTCATCCTTCCTAACCACTGGCCACACTGTTGAGTCCGGAGAGGAAAAAAAAGCAGTAAACAAAAAGTGCTGGACTAGGAGTTGGGCTCTGTCCCTAACTAGCTGTATGACTTGAAGCTGGACATATAGCCACCTGACTGTTTCCCATCTCACAATACTTGTCCTTCTTACTTCCAGGGTGGTTATGAGGCTCAAAGACTGAATCAGGTGTGACAGCAGTTTGAAAAAGTTAACAGTACCACTGCCCACCCCTCCCCGCCAATTCCCCTGATTAAATAGCATCTTACCACCACAGGACCCAATTATCAGTCGTAAAATGCTTATGGAGATATAGCATCATTACTGTCACCAGACATTCATTTCAATTGAATGAAACTGGCAGAACAGATATTAGTCCCGTTTGATAGGTGAGGAAACTGAGGTGCTAAAAAATGAAGGGATTTGTGTAAATGAAGCCCATAAATTGGTGGCAGAGACAGTCTGCAATTCCTGACTCCTGACTCACGGTGAACTCATGGGATGAAACCAGCTCACTACAATGAAAACCATCTAGCAACTTTTTAGTCATGGTGGTTTTTTTGGTGCAAAAGGAAGAAGTTCTTGGGGCCTGCCCAGAGGCATAGCAGTTAAGTTCACGCACTCTGCTTCAGCAGCCCAAGGTTTACCAGTTCAGATCCCGGGCACGGACCTGTGCACTACTTATCAAGCCATGCTGTGGCAGTTGTCCCACATATAAATAGTGGGAGATGGGCATGGATGCTAGCTCAGGGCCAATCTTCCTCAGCAAAAAAGAGGAGGATTGGCAGCAGATGTTAACTCAGGGCTAATCTTCCTTAAAAAAAAGAAAGTTCTTTATATATAATGTAGTTTTTCATTTGCATCTTAGCATTTCTGATTATCAGTTTTTAATGAAAAATAACTTAGTGGTTATAGATTTGGAGCATATTCTAATATCCTAAAAAGGAACAAGTCATCCTACTTGGTCATTTTTCACTTTTCAGGTACTTTCTGGTATAAACTTTATGTATCAGATTAAAAAATTATAGAAACATTTGAAGACCCTTTAAATAGCATGCATAATTTTTCATCACAGCAGTTTTTATTAATTCATATGGTTGATGCGTGTACAAGCCATTTATAAGTGTGTTTGTGTGTGTGTGTGCGCCTTAAGCCATGAAATACTTTACTTTGAGTGCATTACCGTCTGATACATCACCGTGGCATTTTAGAACATTTACTTTAAATTAGCAGAAACATTTTGCTTTTACTTTCTATGTAGTACCTTCCACAGTGGTCAAGAGGCAGGACTCTGAAGGGAGACAGACCTAGAGGTGGATCCTGGCTAAAATTGCTGAATTGCCCAGTTTCCTCATATGTAAAAGGAGAGAAAGGATAAAGAGCGCTTCCTTTACAGTCCTGCAGTGAGGCTGAAATGAAATAATACATCTAAAGCTTTTGAAATCGGAGAACTCCATAAGTGTTAGCTATAATTAATACAAGTCCTAGATATGGTTCAGCTGTGATGTCGATTATATGGAGCAACTGTTTTGGCTGGTGATCAACAAAATCCAGGCAATTTCTTAAGCAAATCTTTGCCTCCAGCACAGGAATGATGTTGGCAGCTAAGCTTTCCAGGGGGCTCCTCCTCTGCCCATGACCGGACAAGGGGGCTGTGCTGTGGGATCTTTCACAGGAGTTTGTTAAGCTGGTCTCTGTGCACCATGCACAATGCTACGCCAGCACAGGGAGAGAGGAGTCTCAACGTTAACCTCCCATTCGCTCATTTTGCTTTCTGTACCTGTCTTTTAATGTTATATAACTCTTAGTTGTAGATTGGTGTGTTGGGTTTTTTTTTAAGTCTCTAATTTAAAACGCAGCTACAGATAGATGTTTAAACTTTTCAGGTTTTGACTAGATTTTGCAAAATACGAATCTTACTCTATGAAAACAAATCTTCTCCTAGACCCTTGCTTGGATTCCTGGATTCTAAAATTGGTGCCTTCTATTGTTGTTTAATTCCTTCCCGTCTTGTCTTCTCTCTGTACCCGGCTTTACAGCTCCATTTCAAATTTTACTTCTGGAATTGCTTTTTAAATTGTTTATCCTTCTTTTGTTCTTTGATTTTTTTTTTTTATCCCAGCTGATATGTCATAGCTTTTTCGTTACGTTAACAAATGTCCAGTCTTTCCGATCCAGCTCTTCCATTACCAAATAGATAGAGATTTTGTTGTTGGGGGTTTTTTTTGGAGGAGGTGAGCAATATCAAGTATCTTTATGTACAAAAGTATAAATTTTGCAGCCCTAGGCAGATAGTGTTATTGAAAAAGTAGCAGTTATATCATTTTAGAACTCTAAATTGATATTTTAGTGTTCTTTCTTATGAGACTATTTTAAGTTGCAGTATAAGTACTTATGCACATTTAAACCATCCAGAAGAAAATTCCTATTAAAAATAGTTGCTGCATCTCAAATAATAAAATACCCATGAGAGTCTTCACTGAAAACTGAGCCCTACGGCATGTTTTTAATGTAAAAGAAATAATATTTTTCCTAAGTTGAAATACTTCAGCCTATATTAAAATTTTATTATTGAGCTAATAACACTAGATTATATTCATATTGCTTCTTGAAAATAATTGTAATTGTAAAGTATTTCATAAAGGTATTAAGGTCATTGCAATTATAAAAACCTAGCAGATAACATAATTTAAAGAGAGTTAAGATCCTGGTGTATTTTAACTAGCCAGTTCTCTCCATGCAGTCTCATCTTCTAAGACATTAAAGGAAAGTGCTTATTCACCATTTGTTACCAAAGCTTTAAAACCAGTTATTTAAAAGAGTAAACAGGGCCAGCCCGGTGGCGCAGCGGTTAAGTTCACACGCTCCGCTTCTCCGGGGCTCGGGGTTCGCTGGTTCCGATACCAGGTGCAGACATGGCACCGCTTGGCAAGCTATGCTGTGGCAGGCGTCCCACCTGTAAAGTAGAGGAAGATGGGCATGGATGTTAGCTCAGGGCCAATCTTCCTCAGCAAAAAGAGGAAGATTGGCAGTAGTTAGCTCAGGGCTAATCTTCTTCAAAAAAAGAAAAAAGAGTAAACAAGTCCCCTTACTAAGTTATATATGCTTAAGTGTATTTTTTTAAAAAACTTGAAAAATTAAGCCATTATTCACATACTTCTAAAACAAACTATAGGCACCCTCTAATCATGGATAAAATTTAGAGCTGGTCTCTTTTCATTTTGGTACGTTCAATGAGGTCTGTTAAAGTGATCATTGGGCATCAACTTCTGTACTTGGGCAGGAAGGTCATATAAGTTGTTAGTAGGAAAAAATTATATCTTTCAGAGTTTTCTGGTGAGCCCAAGAGGACCCAAAGTCATAGTACTTTTGTTCCTTGGTATTATTGTCTTCACCTTTGTTTAGCACTTTCAAATTAATCCAGACCCCTACCACCAGTCCAGTATTCCTGGAGCAGGTCATATTTTGTTCTGGTTGTAAGATAGACAGTCTTCCTTGTGGATGTCGATCAGCTCTCACCTAGAAAGGAAGACATGATCCCAGAGTCACCACATAAGCCAGACTGGGCTTGCTGGTCCTGGGCCGAAGTCTGCACTTAGGCTACTAGTGGCTGATGAACCCAAAAAGTAAAGGTGGCCATGGATATGGCACTCAGTTCCCCTTACTCAGAGAACCTTCTAAGGAACCACACAATAGTCATATCAATAATGTAGGAGTTTTGCAACAAAACCCAAGCTTTTAGTTGAGTAACTTCTAATTGACTTATTCTAACCTTTTCTGAAGTATGGTTTAGGCGGGTGAAATAAATGTTTGACAAATATGGTGAATGAAGTCAGTAATTTAAACACCCTGTCAGCAACTTTTTTGTCAAATTTTTTGTGTTCTGTGGTGTCTTGATTCTAACTACTGGGTGAACAGCATCTTTTAAAGTATTTAACTTCTCTTCAGAAGATTATTTTCACATTTGTCCTATCCAGTAATAAACTATGTGGATAAGTTGAGTGAACTCATCTCTAGGATCTGTGTTATTTTCACTGGGAAATGGTGTATGAAGTATTTTTAATATGCCACACTTTCGAGAACAATGGCTACAGGAAGTTGAATATCCTTTGGAATCAAGCCCTGTTTCTAAAGTGAGATGAGAGAGAGAGAGAACAGCTCAGTCATAAAGACACACAGAAATGGGGAAATCTCGGGGTCAGAATGGATGAAAGAAAAGAGATTAATTCTTTGGAAAGTAGGATAAAGGAAGTGAAAACAGAGCAGAGACCAGTTAGGTGTCATTTGGGTGGAGTAGTTGACCTAGTAGACTTAGAAGGTCATCTAGGCGTCTGTACCACATATCCAAAACCAGAAACCAGGAGCAGTCATTGTTATGATTCTGGAATCTAAGTAAAAGTTCCTGGGGAAGTTTTCTGATAGTTTAGGAATCTGGTGTCCACTCCTCTTTGGGACAGGGTTCCATACAAGGGCTAAGGAAAGAAGAATGAGGCAGTGTCTACCAGGAGGTGGCCATTAAAGCCACTTTTCTCCCTGCCTCTCTAGCAATGGACTAGTAGGAAGCTAGGACTTCATGCTCTCTCTCTTTCAAAATTGATATACTGAATTAACTCAGAATACTTTGGTTTTTTAACTCTAGTTTAAAAAATTATTTCAGCAGATCTTTTTAGCTTCGGAGCCATATCCTCGCCAACAAAATTATGCATGCGTTTTATGAAGTGGGTTATGTATCCATACAGGTAAATGACTGGTCCTCTGGGAGCTCATGCATATTTAAAGTCTGTTTAGAGATGCTCCTGGAGAAAGGAGTACTTGTGACCATGAGCCCACAAAGGACTAGGCTGTGAAGTGGTCACCGTCGTGCTCTTCAAACTCTTCTGTCCCTAAGGGTAAAGAGAAGTGAGCTCATACTCCCCGACATCTGGGATACCACCTGGAATCACCGGCAAACTTCTTTGAAGCTCCTTTTCAACTAAAATTACATGCTAATTTTGTGTTCTACTTTTTACCATTTTTGTTAGTTTTAAGGTAAAAATAAAAACTCATCCTCTCAATAATCTTTGAGTAAAACTGAAGCCCCCGGAAGCGTGGGCCAGGTGCGCTGTGACTTTGTCCCCCCCAGTGGTACACATAACCCGTTTTAGGAAGTGATGATGTAAAGGAATTGCTCAGTTTATATAGGGTACATTTTCTTAAAGTCAAATTTTGCAAATAATGTAGTTTTAGTGTTTAAGAGAATTCACTGTTTGGAGGAATAGAATACAATTTGGTGAAATGAGGATTTTTTAGAAGAAATTTTTACCCTGATTGTCATTTTTATCAAATTGTTTTATCAAAGCCAATAAGGTTTCCTAAATGTGAAATCCAGTTGAGAAAAATCACAGATAGTGTATGTAAATTTAAAAGGAAGGCTTTATACAAGATTAAAGGTCTCCTTTTACAACTGCCTGAAAGGTGGAGAGGTTTAAACAGTATACATTTCTAAATAATTATAGACAAATATGATTTTATATAAAAAATAGAACTTTGGCTTTGAGGTCTGTGTTTGAGGTAGAAGGTTCAGACTAGCTCACTTAGTTAATAAATTTACTTAGATGTATGAACCTCCTACAATAATGATCACAGCCTTTTACAACATTAGGATTATATAGTAGTTTAAGTGTTATAAGAGAATTTGACTAGAAGTTAGATAATGAGAAATAATACATATGTGTATATTTATTTTACTAAGAAGTTAAAATATTCTGGTTCCTATATAACTATAAGAGAGGGAAGAGGTAGTACAGATTACTTCCACATGACACATAATCTTTAGTTCTCCATTTAGTCTCTACCTGCCTCTCTACCCCCATCTTCTGCTCTTAGGCCCATCCGTCTCCAGCCACACCAACCACTCATGGTTTGTTCCTGATGCGCCATGCATTGTTCTCATCTCCTGCCTGGTGCACATGCTGTTAGCTCTCCCTAGGTGGCCTCCTGTTCTTATCTGCCTTGTTATCTTTAACTTTGATTCTTTACAAAAATCCCCTCCTGGAAAGCCTTCTCTGAGGTCTTAGTAGGTGCCCCTTTGCCGGCACAACTGTGCACACTTGGATGTGTTGTTGATCACAGCAGCTGGAGTTAGTACTGTTTATTTCCCCTTCTAGTCTGGGAGTTCTTCCTGGTGAGGACTGTGTCTGCCATCTCTGTAGATCCCTAATATCTGGCTTACTATCTGCCACTTTATAGGTATTAAATAAGTGTTCTTTTGAATGAATACTTGGATTTATTTGCTTCTTATGGATTCAAAATTAAAATGAGTGACTCTATTCAGTGGGGGAAGCATGTTAGACCTCACCAGCTTTTACCTTGTGAGGGCAAGGAAATGTGAAAGGTGATTGGGAGCCCCGTTTTTGGAACTGTCAGAGCTGTTGGGAGCACAATTGAGATGGTGGACTAGCTGTGGTCAGGAGAAGGATGGAGCACAGGGTTGCGGGATCTCAGAGCTAGCAGGTTGGGTTGCTATTTCAGGGCAGTACAGGCAAGTATTTGGCAGATAATATATAACACACTGCTATGAAAGTTGATATGCCCATTAGTAATGTTTTCTGAGGAAAACATCATAATAAAGATATTGGAGCTTTACTTAAACTATATATGTGATTGAATTTCTTTTTCTTTAAGATACACTGACTATTTTTCTATGCTCTTATCTAAATTTATTGACAGTGTTTCCCTCTAAATCATGAGTTCCTTCTCAACTATGAGTTATCTCACTTTTTCTGAGGTTTGGATAATTCTGTTTTGAGTATTCTTACCAGAATTGTGAATATAGCAAAGTAATTTTTCTTTGCTATATCCTAGAATGGGCCTGAAAGAGGGAAAGGTAACTTTTCTGTTAGTCATGTTATAGCCAGATTTGACATTCTATTTAACAATGTATTTTCAACAGAATTTTAATGCATTAAAACAGAGATACATATCTGAAACAATATAGAGAGAATATGTTGGTACTGTTTTTTTCTCCAGTCTCACCCCAAAATTTTCTGTTTTCTTAGTGGTGGATATTACAATTTTTCAGCCAACAAGTGTTGAGGACTATTAAAAGGGTAGGAAATAATACTTACAAGTAGAGCAAATCTATGTTAACGCCAGTAACTTGGCACCAAGTACCAACATCCTATAATTTTTATGAACAAACCTCCTTTGATGTGCAGATCTATAAAAGCGTGTTTCTCTGTTTATCTACCATTAAAGAAAATAGTTGCCTTCTCATGCAGAAATAAACAATCACATTTAAGACGTATCAGAATTAGATTGCAATGCTACTTACTCTAGACTGGATTTAACCTACGCATATGTATCTCAGTTCTCATCCTAGCAGATTTAATTACTGAAAGACCTTCTTGTAAGATGCCTTCATTTATTCATTCAACAAATAATTGTCTACCAAGTGCTAGGCAATTGGTTTGTTGTTTGTTCATACTTTCAATGAAAACGTTTGTTGAGCATCTACTCCTTGCAATGCACTGCACTTAGGATATAGGACGAGAAGAAGCAATCCCTTTCTCCAGGAGGCCATAATCGAGTGGAAGAAATAAATAAGCAGGTATTTATAACAAGGGATATCTAATTGAAACAGGAGTTGGCATTGAATTGAGTCTTAAAAGAATAAGGCAGATTTTACCAGGTAAAAGGCAAGGATAGCTTGAAGAGTGCCAGTCACAGAGAATAATATGTGCAAAGGCACAGACAAATGAGAACATGACACATGCAGGAACTAGAATTAACTTTGACATAGCTGAATACAGAGTGTGAGGAAGCAGGTGGTGAAAGGTGGGGACGAAGGGCCTTATTTGACCTATCAAGGAGTTTGGTGGCAGATTGAAGGGCAGTGGGGAGCTACTGAAAGACTGAAGCTGGAGTTTGACCGGATGAAATAAACCACAGCAGAAAATCACCCTGTGACAGCATTGTGGGGAGTGGATCAGAGGGAAGAGAGACTGAAAGCAAAGTTAAGATGCAGTGTAGTCCTCCAGGGGAAATATGATGTTGTTCGGAACAGGATAACGAAACTAGATGGAAGGGAAGTGGCTGCTGCAGCGAATTAAAGACATGGTGACTAAATGGGCCTGGGTGGGCCTAGTGCATAAGCACCACCTCTAAGAAGATCTGCATGGCATAACATCACCAGCATTATCTTTCTAAGTAGCTACCCTACCGAACTCATTTTATAATTTGGTAATTTAAGGAATAAAGAATATTACATCTGCGGAACTCTGAAAGTTTAAATCTTTAGGTAACATTAAAAAACATTACTAGCCGGTTTCATAAAATTCGGTAGTGTTCTAAAATGTCTTTAATCTTTCCCTATAATGCATGCTGTGACCTCTGAATTTGTTTCTGTCAACTACTTATGCTCTAAGTTAGCCGCACTGTCAGTCCTTAAGCTCATAGTTTCATCATTACCTAGTAGATGGTTTTTAGTCCAGTTGTTGTCTTATCCGTGCTGATGTATGTGACAGAGTAGCCCAGTATTCAACTATGTTATCACTTTTTCATTAAAGTCCAGTTGACTATTCATGCAACCATTATTTATAGTTGGAAAAACAAAACAAAAGGAAGATGACCATTTCACAATTATTACTGTTTAGGTTAAGTGAATTATTGCACTTCTACTCAAAGTATTAAGGTTATTAAAGATGATGAAAGTGAAGATATAGAATAAGTAAAATGTAATGAAATTGTACCTACATTTATGATTTAAAAATTATTTTTTTAATAATAATAAGGCTACAAGAAAAAAATAGAATGCTAACTGGTTGTGTTAGGGTGTTAAATTTAAGGGTAAGTTTCCTAAGCCTTTTTGTCCAACTTTTTGTAATGTGGTTATAATGCTCTTATAATAAGTAATTATTTAAAATTGCAATATGATTTTATATCATTGCTACTGTTTGGGAACAAAGGAATGAAACAGTTTGTGTGGAAAGATTGTATTATTTGAAGTCAGTTGAGAATATATTTCTCCAAAAATAATAGGTGTTCGTTTTACCCAATCTCTACCCCTCCCCAATCCATAAGAGATTTAAATTCTTTCAGAATTTTTCCAAATAAAGATGATTTTATCCACTTTTAAGATTCTGAAATTTTTGGGTACAATTTGCCTTTCAAACCATCTTAGGACTTTTAATAGACTGTTTAGGCATCCTTTAAAAATTACGGCCAGGTCCAGCTCAAGCCAGATAATTGAATGTTTTCCACCCCATTCTGCTGACTTGTGTGTTACACATTCTTTTATCCAGAAAAATCGCCAGTTTCTCTTGTTCTCTCTCGCACGGGGTGAGCCTCCTTCTACCCTGGTTCCCTGCTCCCATAGCGGAAGTGCAGCCCCACATTTTAGGATTTATCTTGTTTAAGCCTTACATTGGTTTTGTGAGAAAGGAGGTATTATTCCCATTCACAGATAACACAGAATTTTTGTTCTAATTAATATGCTGACCCTTTTTGTGTGGGTTTCCCAGGTGAGACTAGGCAGGAGCTATTGCAGAGGCCAGGTATTGGAGCCTGGAGGGCAGGATCCGTGTTCGACTCATGCCTTTTTCTTTTGGATATAATAGGCACACCCCCCGCTAGTCTTTTACCAATTTCTTATTTAGCTTCTTTTGAATTATCTTCTGATTTTGAATGTTTGTTCCATTTTGACGTTGTGATTATGACCTCATGGCCACAACAGATGCTTATCCTTAAGATTTTTCAGTTAATTTTTAAATGCAGAGATAAACAAAAGGATAAAGATATAAATAAAGACAGTAAGGAGCATGTATTTCTGTGTTATTCAAAGAAAGTAAAAATTTTAACTGCGTTTAGCAAAATCTGTTTTAAATGTTTATGGCAGAGTAGCAGACAAACTTATTTTTCTGCATTTGGCCGGCATAGTATAGTGAATGGTCAGATTGATTCTCTGCAACGAGCAGGGGCATAGAACCACCTGAACAACTTCTCCAGGCCGTCTCTTCTTGTTTCCACTTGCTGCTTTAGTGCGTGGACCTGAGCTGTAATGAACTAAGCGAAGTCACTTTACCAGAAAACTTGCCCTCAAAACTGCAAGAACTAGACCTCACTGGAAACCCCCGACTTACCCTCGATCACAAAACCCTGGAACTGCTGAAGTAAGTATTTTGTGAAGCACTGCAGCCCCATCAGTGTTCACCGACAGTGGGATTTATAATCTAGTAAATCCTTACACCAAATACGAAGCATCCATTGACTCAGTAGCTTTATCTACACACATTTGAAGTGAGTGATTTGTGAGTCTGTAGTTCACCAAAATGGAGGGCCAGAAAATTTAATAGTTGGATACTCACATGTCCTTTCAGAAAGTTTCTGAAAAAATATCCAGAAAAAATGAGAATAATAAATACAAAGAGGAAAACGGGATATAAAGACACAGGGAGAGCAACGAACAACCAAGACACAAGCTTACATCTCATTACTAATAACATGGTGTGATGCTTAATGCAAATGTACGAAAGGATTTTGAAAGAGATGCACAGTGTGGAGAAATTAACAGTTTGGGACTAAAATTCAGATTATGTAAACAAAACTCGTATTGTGTAGTAGTTAGAACCTGCCAAGTTCTCTTCCTGTTTCCGGAAGGAGTTCACCAAGGCCGTCTCAGTCTTGGTGTTTGGAGAATTACAGGTTGAAGTTCACTGTGTAAAACATTAAAGGTAGACATTTTTCATTAGCAAAGATGTCTTATAAGAATGTTCATCACAGAACTCTAAATGTGTATCAATAAAACTAAGTAAATTTTGCTCCACAGTTGAATATTATACAGACATTAAAAACAATGATGTAGTTATATTACTAACGTGAAAGCTCTCTACATATGACGTTAAGTGAAAAGAAAGTCTACAAGGAACTTGCATAGTATAATCCCACTTCTTGCAAAATAAGTTTGTGTGCATGTGCACACCTAGAAAATGTCAGAAAGGTTATAAAACAAAATGTTAAAATACTGCTATTCTCTGGATAATAGCATTATTGATGGGCTTTATTTTCTTCTTTAAACTTTTCTGAATTTTCAGAATTTTTTGCAGTATCTCTTAAAGACAGTCTTGGACATTGACACACATTCATCATTGCGTATGCCATCTACACTTAAATCCTGTTGTAATATCTGTTGCTGAAAGTTGCCTTCCATTATCTTAGAAAAAACTAAAAAGGAGTAGAATTTTTAAAAGAAGAGGGGTATTAATGGTCTGTTGATACTATCCTAGGCTTTAGTGCAAACCAAAATTTGAAAATCGCTTAAGGTGATTCCCGGATGGAATTGGCCTGATTAGTGCCTGTTTGTTGACATTTTAAGTACTTAACGAGAATATTGATTTTGATATATAACTGAAGAATACTGCCTAGTCGAGTGTCCTAGGAGGCCACAGGGGACCTAGGCGCTCTCCAGTCTGTCAGCACGTGAAGCCTTGGCCCCGTCCCTCGGTCAGCCCGGATTCGGTTTTCTCTCTGAGATGAGGAGGGCGGCCCACGTACCCTCTCAGGGACTTTGCAGAATTAAGAGTACGTGGATTTGCAAAATGTGTTTCATCTTTATACAGGGAACTTTTGAGTATTTTTACAAATATGATATGAAATTTTGTATTAAAAATTATATCAAAACTTGTTAATAAATGGAAGTAACTGTTTGGAGAAAAATAAAAGTTGAATTCTTGTTGCACACCAAAATAAATTCCAGCTAAATTAAAGAGTTAAATCTATAAGATGAAATAATTTTTTCAAGTAAAAAGAAATCATGTGAATATATTTACAAGCCAGAAAGGACTTTTTAGGCCAAAAAAGGGGAGAAAAAAATCACAAGAAGAGAAATCAATATATATAGATGGGTTTTGATATTTGTTATGTCTGTTTGTATATAAAAATACTTTTTATACATAAAAGTTTTAAATGCCTATTTTAAAAGCTATCAGGAGTAAATCTAAAAGGCAAATGACAAACTAAGAAGAAACATTAGCAAAAAATATGAAAAATAAAAGCATTAATGCTCTTAATAAAAAATGTTTTTATAAAGGCGGTAGGAAAAGTACTCACTCAGCCAGGAAATAAGCGAAGGACATTAACATTTAACAAAAGAAGTATAAATAGTTACCTGAAAAGATCTGTTCAACCTTATTAGTATATCAAGGAAATATCAAATAAGATATTTAAATGAAAACATTTTCTTCCTCAGATTTGGTACTGCTGGAGGACTGCGAACAGATGCAGCTTTTCTTAAGAGCTAGTGGACCTGCGTATCAAGCTTTTAAAAGATGCACATACTTAGACCAATGTTTTCTGTGGCAAAAGTTTATTCTAAAAAACAGTCAGAAATATGGTGTTCATTTTAGGCACAGAGATAGTCATCAAGATATATTTCTAATTATATTTACGATGAATATAAAATGACACAGGAGAATGTTCATGATGTAATTAGAAAAAAGGTGCAAAACCACATATGTAGAATGGCCCCGGAATTACATATACATAAGAGAAAATCTGTTTCTTCAAGCTCTACAGTGAGCATGTGTTGCTGGAGTGGCCTGAGCTGCTACAGTGAAGGACGTGTGTGCTCCCAGATTTAAAAAAAAGTTAGTGACAGACGATGAAATCGTAATGCTCTTATGTCAAAATGTTATCTTCTGTTTAGTTTCCACAAGGTTGTGGCGTCTTAGTAACTGGGAGGAGTTCCCATAGCTAATGTGTTACTTGCGCTCCTGGAGGGCTGGCCTCTTTGTTCTACGGGAGCCAGGATAAGTGCGTATGGTGACTCTTCTGTGTGACTGAGCTCCAGCTCCCAGTCTCTCAGACACGTTTAAAGATGTACAAGAGTCAGCATTCAGGCCACTTCAGACAGCTGCTCAGCCACACTGTATTCAGCTAGGCAGAGAGGGGGAAACTGCTTCTTCACCAGGAAGGATTATGAAAGAGTTTAAGGATTATGTTTTTCTTTAATAGTCAGGCTAGAAAGTGGAGTTATTTCGTTGAAGGCTCTGTGTTCTGTAAAAAGCATAAATGTCTTTAGAAGTGGGCCTTCAGTTTTTCTCTAGAATTCAGAAAGCCTGCCAAGATGTAGTGAGAGCCTTAAGGTATGCCTTAAGAAACCTGTTGCATTGTTTACCATTGTACATGGATAAAATTTGGTACCAGGTCATATGGAAAGCAAATAATGGTGGACTTTCTTTTTTAATGCCCCTCTTTTATTGGTAGGATTGAAAACTTTGAAAAGAGGATATATAGCCCTGCTGTAAAATGAGGTATTAATTTGATTTGGGGGTTTTCTATTGGTACCATCTATGATTTTTATATTTTTCCAGTTTTTAGGGTAAAGAGAAAAGTGAGTGTTTGCTGATAACTGAGAGTAGAAACTGCTTTAACAAAATATTCTTAAATTTCACAGAAATTGCCACCAGCTATTTCTAGAATCAAAGTGTATAATATGAGGTATTGATTTACTTCTTACAGTCAAATGGTTCTTAGGAAGGGTATTTAGTATTTGTTATATTTTGGAATTAATGAATACCGACAGATAATTTAAATTCTTAGATCCATGACAATAGTGTTTAGGTGTTGTTTTAAGTTAAGAGATTACGCATATGCTCTTTCTCTTATTTTAGTAATAGGGGAAAAACTAGTGGCAATTTACAAGTAAGCAGGATTTATTTCACCATGTGGTAGCCAGCCTTTTTAAAAACCTGCTTCACATCTGTGTGACTTCCTGTTTGGGGGTATTGAGTGCTTTCTAGTAGGCTGGTTTATAATAAAACCCATTGGAAAGTTTACCATTTTCATGTTCTGTTTTGGGTCCTGTTGGATCAATTATGGTATTTGGGGGCCGAGGTGAGATAAGGACTTGTCTCCCAGTTAAATATACATAGTTAACGTGCAACTTATTGAAATGCCCGTCACTTACTTTGTAACTTTATGTCGTTTGTCTTAGCGTGGAGAGTTGTGTGAGGAAAGAATTGGAAGCTTCGGGATGGCAAGTCCTCAGTAATATCTGTGAAATGTTTGAGGGGGTGAGGTGGGCAGAAATTGGATTTGAGGATGAATGTTGCAGAATTCTCTCACATCTCCCAAATATAATATAATTGTGGCTTAAGTTTCGTTCTTTTCAAATCTGGGTTTTCGTGTTCTAAGAATACCCCTAACTTAATAGTTAAGTTTTCTTTTCTCGTGCCAAGGAGAGAGCAGCCATCTAATGCAATGTGTGTGAAAGGCTCTAATAATCACCATTCGATGCTGATAAAAACTAATTTTCATGCGCTATGCATGTACCCCTTTGTTTTCATTATGATGAGTAGCTAGTTCTTGTTGCTGATAAATATTTCAGACACATTAAACACAGTAAGAAATGGTAAGTATAGAATGCTTAGCAGGTGTTTTTCATTTCTCAGATAAAAGTAGCAATTCCCACGTTTGGTTTTAATGAGTCCTGTCCCCTCTATTTCTCTCATTAGTAATATCCGCTGTTTCAAGATTGATCAGCCTTCAGCAGGAGATGCATCTGGAGCCCCAGCTGTATGGAGCCATGGTTACACTGAAGCTTCAGGAGTGAAAAACAAGTAAGTGGGTGAAACTTGGGAGTGAGAACTGCCTCCTGCCCGCCTCCCTTCTTTAGTAGGGCCGACAGAAACCCAGTGCTGGCACACTCTTTCCTCATGCAACCTTTATTTGAGCATGTTTCCCCAATGTGAGGCCACCTCATGACTTACATTTGGACATTAAGCTGAGCTCTGCTTGGCATCACATACTCTCTCTTTGTGAGAGATGTTGCTAGGATACCGTGTAACTGACACATTACATCTATGTGAGACTCCAGTGTGTGGAGAAGGCCTAAGTATTGAAATGCATCCCTGCTCTTTGAAAAGCCCCTTTATCTTTCTCTGAAGCCTGTTTACCAAGCAAAACGGGGATAGTATTAAGGGAGAAGTAGCCTTGATTGTCCATATTCGAGATCACTTATATTATTGACCAGTCACTGGTTCCATGGAGCTGTTTTTTACAATCCGAATTAGCTTCACAGGAGTTTGATGTCCCTTCCCTGTAATGTCAACTGCTTGTCTTGCCACCAGCACTTGTCCATCTTAATTTTTTTCTTCCCTATTTTCACCAACCTTCCCTGTCTTAGATGCAAATGTTAGTTTTCCTGAGAATTGTGAGGCTTGCTTGCTTTTTATGAAGAGATGCTAATAATTAGTACCAGAACAGTAAAGAACCCTATAAATTAGAATAGTCATAATTTAATTAGCTAAGGTTTAGGAACACAAACATTGACAGTAAGGGAAGGACGGAAAGTGGAGGATGGTCCAATAATAGCTAACATTAGTATTCAACCCTGGGCGCACATTAGAATCAGTCAGGCGAGGAACTTAAAAATTCTCCAACCTAGACTCTAAATCAGAATGGTTTAAAATCACCCCCAGGTGATTCTAATGTGCATCCAGGATTAAGAATCACTTGACTGACTAGCTGAATACCCTTCGTGGAAAATGAAAGGTGGAATTGTGGTTGCCACGCTGACTGCTTTTCTTTGGGACAGAAAACAAAATCAACTCAAGTTCAGGATCTGACACACTGATCCTTTCCTCTTTGCTAAGAGTGCAATTTGGCGTTGTGCTGTCTAGAGAAGAGGCAGCCCCCCTTTCAACACTTCTGTTCCATTTGCCCTGAAAAGGCCAAATAACTGCTTGTGCCTGGGCTCTGGTTGTTCCATTATTTCTATGTACTTTGCACTGTATATCATTGTCTTTGGGGGAAAGAGGAAGAAATTATACGTTCTTCGGAGCACTCAGAGTTCCTTCCTAGAGATCTTTCTTTTTAGGGTAAAACACCTTATGTCTTACTTTAGAACACCAGTATGTGAAACTGCTTTCTAATTCCAGAACATTGGTGTGAAATCCAAGACTGGTTTTTAAACATCTGTGGATATTAAAATTTATAATCTAGTCTTGTATATTAGTGAAGCCATGGCCAATTAGATCTGTTTTTTCTTCATAATTCCCCCTTGTACAATTAATTTTTTTAAATTTTTGTTATATTGAAGTATAGGTATAGAAAAGTACGTAAATGAGCATACAACTCTATGACTCACCCTAAAGTGAGCACACCTGCACGCCATCACCTCCACCAGCACCTCAGGAGGCCCATGCCACCCAGCCCTCACTCTGTTTCCCCTTTTTCATCCTTTGGTTTTACCAGAAGTTTCTCAAGTGTTTTCTTTTTGAATTGTAGATAATATGGTTATATAAACAAGGAACTTGCCGCTTGCCATCTTGAAGGAAGGAGAGAACTGTGGTGGTCCCACCTCCAAATCCCCATGGGTGTCGGTTCTCTTCTCCCCCTCCCTCCTGCCCCAGGGGTGCCGTGTTGTCTCCCTGTCAGGTCCTTTCAGGTCCTTTGGGGAAACCTGAGCAGGGAGCTGCAGCTGGATAATGTAGGTTCTTCCTCAGACGGAAAGACAAACAGGAAGCTTCAGCAGAAAGAGGAGCTTACAGAAGGGAGACAGAATTAGAAGATTTAATATTATATTATTAAATTTTATTTTGCCACTACTGGCCTTATAACTTGGGGTGACTTATTTTTCTTAATAAGTGGAGGCAGGAATTTCAAAGTACTGAGATGAGAGCCAGACTGCCTGGCTTTGCATCTGGGCTCTCTACTTGCTTGCTGTGTGACCTTGAGCAGTCACTCAACCTCTCTTTGGCTTAATTTCTGTAAAATGGCACTAAAAATACTCCCTGTCCCTCATAGGGTGATAAGGATCCCCTGAGTTACATATGTGAAGTACTTAGAACAATGTGTGCTGTGTAGTAATCCTTTCTAGTGTTAGCTACTATTAATGATAATGCTTATTGCTGTTATTATTTATCCCCACACTCCTTAAGGGCAGGGACTATATTTTCAGGTTCATCGCTCTGTTTTCTGGCCATGATACATATCAGGTGCTTAATTTTTGTTTTCTTTTGATTAATTTATATACAGTAAGAAGGTAGAATTTATATTCAGTAAAATTCACCCTTTTTAGTGTACAGCTCTGCAAGTTTTGATGAAAGATTATCATTGTGTAACCATGAGCAGCTCCACCACCCTCTAGAATTCCCCCACGCCCCTCTGTTGTCACTTCCTCTCCCCACCCCAGCCCCTGGCAACTCCCGATCTTTTTGTTCCGTTAGTTTTGCCTTTTCTAGAATGTCATATAAATGGAATTAGACAGTGTATAGCCTTCTCCATCCAGCTTCTTTCACTTAGCATACTGCATTTGAGATTCATTTGTGATGTTACATGTGTTCCTTTTTTATTGCAGACTATTATTCCATTGCATGGACACATTATGGTTTGTTTATCCATTCACCATTTGAAGGATAAATTATTTAGATTGTTTGAAGTTTTTAGCAAATACAAATAATGCTATAAACAGTTTCACAGAGGTTTTTGTATGAACATATGTTTCATTTCTCTTGGGTAAATACCTACGAGTAGGATTTCTGAGTCATATGATAAGTATATAATTTTAGAAGACTGCCAAACAGTTTCCTAAAGTGTCTACCATTTTGCATTCCCACTGGCAACGTATGAGAATTCTAGTTGCTCCACATCCTAACCATACTTGTTAGTTATTATCAGGTTGTGGTGGTGGTGGTTTTGGCCATTCTAATAGTGATATCTCTTGATTTTAATGTGCGTTTCCCTAATGATTAATGATTGTTGATCATCCTTTCACATGCTTATTTATCATTGGTCCATATATCTCTGGTCAGAATGTAGTCTTTCACAGCTAAGTATGATGTTAGCTGACGGTATTTTTGTAGACACCCTTTATCAAATTAAGAAAATTCCCTTTAATTCCTAGTTTGCTAAGAGTTTTTATAGTGGGTGTCAAATTTTGTCACAGGCTTTTTCTGCATCAATTGAAATGATCATATTTTTTTCTTCTTTAGTCTGTTGATGTGGTAAATTACGTTGATTTAAAAATGTTGAATCAGCTTTGCATTTCCAGAATAAATTCCACTTGGTCATGATGTATTATCCTTTTTATGTGCTGCTGGATTCAATTTGCTGGTAATTTGTTGAGCATGTCTCTATTCATGGTTGATATTAGCTTTTAGTTTTCTTTTCTTATGATGTCTTTGTCTAGTTTTGGTATCAGGGTAATTCTTGCCTCATAGAATGATTTGAGAAGTGTTTCTTCCGCTTAAGTTTTCTGGAAGAGTTTGTACAGAATTGATATTATTTATTCCTTAAATGCTTGGTAGAATTTACCAATAAAACTATCTGGGCCTGAAATTTTCTTTGGTTTTTAATTTAGCATACAATTTCATTAATACGGGATTATCTCTTTCTTCTTGAATGAACTTTAGTAATTTGTGTCTTTCAAGGAATTTATCCATTTCATCTAGTTTTCAGATTTGTTGGCATAAACTTGTTGATAATATTATTATCCTTTTAATATATGTAGGATGTGCAGTGATGTCTCTCCCCTCACTCATTCCTAACATTGGTAATTTGTGTCTTGTCTTTTTACCCTGATCAATTTGGTTTGAGGTTTATCAATTTTATTGATATTCTCAAAGAACCATCTTTTGGTTTCATTGATTTTTCTATATTTTTCTGTTTTCTAAGAATTTCAGTGACTTCTGCTCTTATTTTTATTTTTTCCTTTCTGCTTGCTTTGGGATTTCTCTGTTCTTACTTTTCTAGTTTCTTAAGGTGGATGCTTATGTCATTGATTTGAACTTAGGACATTAATTTTCTAAGCACTTAGACGTGTAATTTCCTTCTAAGCCATTTCTTCAATATGGTTAGAGAACATGCTTTGAATGACTTGAATCTTGAAATTTTAGACTTTTTTTAGCCCAGAATATGGCCTATCTTGGTAAGTATTCTGTGTGCTTTTGGGGAAAAAAAATGTGTTCTGTTGTTTTGGGGTAGAGTGTCAATTAGATCAAATTGGTTGATGCCGTTGTTCAAGTCTTAAATCTCCTTACTGGTTTTCTGTCTACTTGTGCTGTTGATGACGGAGAGACTATAGTTATGCATTTGTCTGTTTCTCCTTGTAGTTCTCTCAGTTTTTGCTTAGTGTATTTAAGCATTGTTATTAAGAGCGTAAACATTTAGAATGTTAAAGCTTTGTGATGTACTGACCATTTTATCATTATAAATGAATTCATTTATGTAATATTCTTTGTTCTGAAATGTTCTTTGTCTGATATTAATGTAGCTGCTCCAGCTTTCTTTTGATTAGTTTATTAGCATGGTGTATCGTTTTTTATCCTTTTACTTTTAATCTACTTGTCTCTTTATATTTAAAATGTATTTCTTATAGGTTATAAACTATATATGCTATAGTTAGCTCTTTCTTTTTTTTATCCAATCTGACTTGCTGTCTTTTTGGGGGGTGTTTAGACCTTTCTTTTTCTTTTCTTTTTTTTTTGTTTTTTTGTTTTTTTTTTTTTGGTGAGGCAGATTGTCCCTGAGCTAACATCTGCTGCCAATCTTCCTCTTTTTGCTTCAGGAAGATTGTCCCTGAGCTAACATCTGTCCCAATCTTCCTCTGTTTTGTATGTGGGACGCCACCCCAGCATGGCTTGATGAGTGGTGTGTAGGTCTGCACCCAGGATCTGAACCTGCAAATCCCAGGCTGCCGAAGTGCAGTGCCTGAACTTAACCACTATGCCACCAGGCCTGCTCCAGACCATTTTTATTTTTAATGAAACCATTGATATGATTAGGTTTAAATCAGCCAACTTATTATTTGTTTTCTTTGTCTCATCTGTTCTTGATTCCCTTTTTCTCTCTTTTTCTTTGTTCTTTTGGGTTGAGTAATTCTTAGAATTCCGTTTTATCTCCTTTATTTGTTGTTACTAGTCCTCCCTTCTGTGTGTGTGTGTGGTTTCTTCAGGGTTTATAGTATAATCTGTATCTTATTAATTAGTTGACCTTTAAGTAATATTATATCGCTTCACGTATGTTATGAGAACCTTAGCATGTGTACTTCCATTTCCCCTCTCCTACTTTTCTTGTTATTGTTGTTGTATGTTTTACTTCTACCTTTATTATAATCCCCAAAATACATTGTTATAATTTTTACTTTAAACAGTCAGTTATTTTCCAAAGCAGGATTTCTCAACTTCAGTACTATTGACGTTTTCAGCCAGATAATTCTTTGTGTTGTCGGGGGGCGCGGGTGTTGTGTGCACTGTAGGATGTTTAGCAGCTTCCTTCTACCTACTAGAGGTGATACACCCATGCCCCCAGTCGTGACCATCAGAAGTGTCTCCTAGGCACAGCATTGCCCCCATTGAGAACCACTGTTGTAAAGTGACTTTAAAAATAAGAAAAAGAAAATTTTGTATTTATTCACCTATTTGTCATTTCTGGTACACTTCATTCTTTTATGTAGATCCAGATTTCTATCTGGTAGCATTTTCTTCTGCCTCACGTATTTCCATTTACATTTCTTATAGTGCCAGTCTTTTGGTGGTAAATTCTTTTATTTTGTGCATCTGAAAATATCTTTATTTCACATCAACTTTTGAAAGCTGTTTTCGCTGGGTTAGAAATCCAGGTTGACAGTTTTGCCTATCATACTTTAAAGATGTTGCTCCACTGTCTTCTGCATTTTCTAATGAGAAGTCAGCTGTCATTCGTGTCTTTGTTCCTCCCCCCTCCCCCGCCTTTATTCCTGGCTTTCGGCCATTTGATTTTGATGTGCCTCAGTCAAGTTTTTTCATTTCCTTTTGCTTACTGTTTGTTGAGCTTCTTGTATCTGTAGGTTCATAGACGTCATCAGATTTGAAGTATTTTCAGCCATTAATTCTTCAAAAGTTTTTTCTGTCTCTTCTCCTTTGAAGACTCCAATTCCCTATAAATTAGGCTGCTTGAAGTTATGCCGCTGCTCACTAATGCCCTGGCTTCTTGTTTTTCCCGGAGTCTTTTTTTCTCTGTGTTTCACTTTGGATAGTTTCTGGGACACAGCGAAGTTCCTGGGAAACAGTTTGGTTCCTTGGAGGCGTGGAGTGGAGACTCTGCAGGCTGCCAGAGCCCTTTCCCCTCCGCACAGCTCTCCTCCCACCAGTCCTCCGCCTCTGAACTCTCCCGCCCGTCCTCCTTCCACCTGGGGAGGCCGCCAGGCTCCACTTGGGTTTCTCCTCCCTGTGCTGCAGCCCAGAAATTGTTTCCAGGCAGTAAGCTGGGCAGGCACCAGTCTCACTCTCTGATCTGCACTTCTTATTGTCCAGTCTCTGAACACTGGTTTTTTGTGGGGTTTTTTTGCCTTTTTTAAAGTTGTTTGAGACTTTTCATATGTTTTTATATGTTTTTCATATATTTTTGCAATGTTTTAGTTGTTACTCCATTTTTGCCTGATATGAAAGTTCTCCTTAATAAATGTTTTGTGAATGAATGTGGACATGTGGCTTCATATTCTTGTATTATTTCCCATGCCTCTATGCCCTTTCTTTCACTGCCATTTAAAAATAAAATCGTCAGACGATAAGGGTGGGGGAAACCAAGTGTGAAGCACAAATATGTGCTAATCATTCTTCTTTGCCCACAGAGATTAGTTGATATAAGTGAGCTGGGGTTAGTCTATTCTTAGTCTGTAGTCATGAAGAAAGAGACAAGACTGGGATAGGCAAATCTGAAAAAAGAGTGAGTCAGGTGGGCGTGGAGAGGGAGAGGTGAGTAGACTTAGCACGAAAGCATTCTTGCTTTGCAGGTTGTGTGTTGCAGCCCTGTCGGTGAATAACTTCTGTGACAACCGGGAGGCCCTGTATGGTGTATTTGACGGAGACCGTAACGTGGAGGTACCCTACCTTCTCCAGTGTACTATGAGTGACATTTTGGCAGAAGAGCTGCAGAAAACAAAAAATGAAGAAGAATACATGGTCAATACGTTCATCGTTATGCAAAGGTAAAGCTGAGAGTCCCTGCTGTGTGTTTTCTTGCTCTCGTTTGAGTGTTTGCCCTCGGATTAGAAAACTAGGTGCCAGCGATCTCAAAGCACTGTTGTGGAACAGGGTATGCAAGATGCATTCAGGCCACTTGGTTTTGCCCAAACGTCAGGATGGACTGTGTTCTGTTTGAGACATGCTGATGTCCAGACAACTTTGTAGGAAGTCGAGTCAGTGACAGGAACTTGGTTTCTCTTAGAATTGGACCTCACAGGCTTGTCGTGATTCCAGATTTTCACCAGATTGTTTACAATGCACTTCACCCTCCCCGTAAAATCACCTGGGTTCCAGAGGCTCTTTAGACCCTCTGGTGTGTGAGCTGCTCTTTCAAATGGACTGTTTCGATCTTGTTATGTTCACTCATATGAAATACTGTCGCTGGTTTGAGATCATGCAAACCTTTGTGAACTTGAGATGGTCAGATTTTAGGCCAGGCGTTAAATCATTCTTCATATGTTGTTACTGAATGTTCAAGACAGTGTTTCTAGCAGAATCATAGGCCATTGCCTAGAGGTTTTGGTCACCATAGGAATTGTGGAATGTTGTTTGTAACTCTTAGGGCTGAATGTTACAAGCATTCCCTCCTTCAAAGAATTGCTCGTTCTTTTGTCACTTTAACGGCTTTGTAGGTTGTAAAGGAATTGCCTGTCTATTAATATTGTGCTGCAAACACTTGCTGATGTGGGACCAAGAAGTGGAGAGTGCTCTAAAGGTCGTGGGAACAATGACGATCTTTTCTCTTTCTCTCCTTTTTCTCTCTTGATAATCTGCCAGAGGAAGTATCTTTGTAACAGGGATAGAAAAGTATCTGCTAAGGAATGCTGCTTCAGAGGAGCCTTTACAGATACCCTGAGTTGTGGGTGTAGTCAAGAGGAAAAGGTCCTCCTGAAGAGCTCAGTGAGGGCAGGCCCAGTGAGGTTCTTTGCTGCCAGACACACCTGTCTTTCAGAGTCTCGGTGGGCAGGTACAATTAACCATTGGATACTGGTGGTAGCTCTTATTTAGTGAGCCCTTAATATGTACCTGTCCTTGTTCTAAATACCTTAATACCATAAATTTTACACAGTGAGATAGATAATGTTACTGTTCTTGTTTTACTGATGAGTAACTGAGGTACAGAGAGGTGAAGCAAATTGCTCTAAGAACTAACAGATGGTACAGCTGGAATTTGACCTCAGGCAGTAAGACTCCAGAGGACGTTCTGCCTGCCAGGTACATCCATCTCCTCTTCTGTGTTTACCACCATCCCATCATAAGAAAAAAACAAGTAAGTATCATACACACAGACACAAACGTGCACACACACAACCCCATCACCCGCCCCTCCAAGAGATCTGCTTTTTATAGACTCTCAAACATTGGAAAGAATTAAGAACTTAAGAACCTCAAACTCTGATTACCAGCTGTACTTTTTACAAATTCCATCTATTTCTGGCTTTGCTGAGAGGAGTCATTATGCCTTTGAAAGGAAGAAAGTGGTGCTGCCTTGGCAGGGCCTAAAGCCAAATCCAGTCATGAGTGTCCTGAAGTTGCAGTGTAGAGACCCAAATTGTCGGCCCATCTCCAGGGTCATTTGTGTGCCTCCTCTTTTCCCTCTTTGTTAATAAGTTATGGGATGTGTGGTGATCTTTTCGGTCCTTAGGAGAACTGTATGTTCTTTGTGCGTGACATCCTAATGCATGTGAGTAGGCAGCCCTGGTTTCCATTGCTATTACTGCCACTTACCTAACGTAGACCGGTGATGTGAGCTGACAGCACCTGAGGGTCTGCCCTTGTCATTGGAGGAGTCTGTCTGTCTTCACCTTCTTGTTCCTGTGCCACTCAGGATCAGCGGGGACCTGGGAGGCACTGCTGTCTGTGGGGCTTGTCATGGGGAGTTCTTGGCTCCTTTTGATTGTTGAAACTTGCAGATGCTGTGTGTATTCAGTAAGTCTCTGGATTAATGGTCATGAATAAAAGCACTTTGGAGCTTGATTACTAGAATGTCCTTTCTGTGAATGTTCTAGGATAGACACTGGTCCAGGAAGCCTTCGCCATATAGGGCAAGAACATGAATGGTCCAATACTTAAAAGCTCACACCAGCAAACATCCTTATAAAGGCAGAGAATGTGGTCAGGTAGTTTTGGAGTGTATGTGTCAATGGGTCTCCTATGTCTGCACCTGCTCCTGTTTGAGTGGTCCCTTCAATTTCCTCTCCCTGGAGCAGAGGGCATTTAGAGAGGTGAATGGGGCAAGCAGTGGTCATTTTCCTCTGTCTTTGGAGTGTGCTGAGATGGCGGTAGCAGGCTGGATGCACAGGACAGGGGCTCCTTTCCTCCACATCAGCTCCTGGGGCTTTAGTGGTAAAGTGACACTTCACCTCAGTTGTGAGCAGACACCTCTCTGTGTGTATCAGATTCCGGGGGCTCTTTTCTTCTGAGAAGCTGAGCAGAGCCTGCTTGGGTGAAAGAGGCTGAAGTGAACCCCTAGGTTCTGGTTTTCCCCAAGCGCTGTCCAGTGGCCCAGTCAGAAAGTTGAATTAGCAAAACTGACACATGACAGGTTGTGTTTACCTTCGCCCTTCGGATTCCAGGAAACTCGGAACTGCTGGGCAGAAACTTGGAGGTGCTGCTGTCCTCTGTCATATCAGGCATGACCCTGTGGACCCAGGAGGATCCTTCACCTTGACCTCTGCTAATGTGGGCAAGTGCCAAACAGTTCTCTGTCGGAATGGGCAGCCGTTGCCTCTGTCCAGATCGTATGTCATGAGCTGTGAAGAAGAACTGAAGAGAATTAAACGGCACAAGGCCATTATCACTGAGGTGAGGGGAGAGCCCTTCTCTTCAGGGTGGTGGGGAGGATGGGGCCAGGGTCATGGCAGAAACCAGCCAGGGAGCATTTCCCTTCAAAGAACGTTCTTTGAAGTTGGTTTAAAATTAAAATTACAAATCCATGTGTCACAAAGCAAATTCTTTGTGTGATATGTCTGAAGACATTATGATGTACAGAATAATAAACCATTGATTGATGGCCTCTCTGTGTCAGGAGCTGTGCCAGGTGCTTCAGGGCGTTATCACATCTGATCTTCACAGCCATTCTGCCAGGGGCTGGTTTGGGGGTTGAGGGCTCTGCCCCTGAAATTACACAGCTGGTCCTCATAGCCTAGTTCTGCCACCTGCAGGCTGTGACTGTTAAACCACTAAGCCTCAGTTTCCTCATCTGTAAAGTGGGAATAATCACTTATCTGTCCTGTCTTGCAAGGCTAGTGTGAGCATCAGTGTAAACGTAACTCGTTGGTATTTCGGTTCGTGTCTAGTGTTCCATTTGAGTAAGGCCGTGAATGGTTTTCATTCAACCAGGGGCGATTTTGTCCCCCACAGGACATTTGGCAAGGTCTGGAGACATTTTTGTTGTCACAACTGGGGTGGAGAGTGCTTTTGACATGTAGTAGACAGAGGCAGGGGGCTGCTAAACATCTACAACGTGCAGGGCAGCCCCCACAACAAAGAATTATTGGACCAAAATGTCAATAGTGGCACTGTTGAGAAACTCTGGGGTAAGTCTACGTTATAACAAGATTCATTACAGCGCAGCTTCCCAAACGGGCTCTAGGAGTTCTGCTCCATTCACTAATTCAGCCTACGATGTTGGTTGTCTGCTGTGTGCCTGAAGAATGATGTGGGGATACAGAAGTGACCCCCGCAGACACCCACCTGCCCACAGGAGGTGTCCAGTCTTGTGTTGGTGATAAAACCCAAAGAACCATGTGTAGCCTGGGTGAAGAGAGGTGGAAGTTTACAGACCAGTAGAAAAATAACTGTGATTCTGGATAGGCTTTGATAAATCAGGGCCATAAGAAAGACACAGAGGGACTCCAGAAGCCACCATGAGGATCTGTGGAAGTGAGTCTGTGTGTCGATTTTAGTTCCCTGCCTATTCTGGGAGCAGAGAGGACTAAAATGGACAGTAGACACTATGCTAGGGAGAAAAGACAGTCTGAGATGGGACAGAATGTATTGAATTAAATGCTCAGTATTGCAAAATGCAAAGGTTAATTATTTCTACTGCATAAATGCATCACAGTCTGTGCTTCAGACTTTTTCTCCTGTTTTCTCTGCCTCTCCTCTTCCTCACTTTGTCTGCATTGCTAAATACTCTACTCCATTCGGAATTTTTACTTCTCTACTTTGAGGCACGCCCCCAAGCATGCACGCACGCACACGCACACACACCATTGGTTCTGATGGGGAGAGATCTCAAGGGTTGGGCAGAACAACAACGGTAATTTTTGCCAAATTCCGTACTTTGGGGAAGAACAAATTATGTGATTTGTTCTTCAAATCGGGAAGAAAAATTGTGATTGAAACCCTGTTGTAGTAATTTTACTTCTAAGAATGCTGTCTGCTTATAAGCGTGGCATGGCAGGATGCATGCAGGGTTGGGGAAGTCACCCTCAAATGTAGGCAGGTGGTAGGGTTGGAAAGGAAATGGATATTCTCTGGAAGTAACACTTCCTTTGAGGGAGTTGGTGAGACCATCTCCATTGCCTCATCCTAGACACACACTGAAAGTTACCTTTGTCGTAATGGAGCCTGCCCTGGAAGGGGTCTTAAAAATAGGGGCATGTAGAGGCATGTTATGGACCTGAGAACCTCAAACTTGACAAGTAAAGAACCGAGCAGGTACATGGGGTCATCTCCCCCCTCCCCTCTAGCTTCAGAGTAGAGGTCCTTTTACTGGCAAATGGTCTGAAGTTTAGTAATTAATTAGATTCGTGATTTAAATGGCGTGAACCCGACTGAACGAAAGCTGGAAGACTGTCTTCTCCATTTGCCACCAGGAGAGCAAGTTCAAGGAAATGAAAGAACCTGGCACTTCTCCTCTAGCCTCTACCTCTCAACACGGACATTCTTACCCTGCTTTCTCTCCACCATTTTTTTTTTTTTAAAGATTGGCACCTGGGCTAACAACTGTTGCCAATCTTTTTTTTTCTTCCTGCTTTATCACCCCAACCCCCCCCCGTACCCAGTTGTATATCTTAGTTGCAGGTCCTTCCAGTTGTGGGATGTGGGATGCTCCCTCAACATGGCCTGACGAGCGATGCCATGTCCTCGCCCAGGATCCGAACCCTGGGCCGCCGCAGCAGAGCGTGCGAACTTAACCACTCGGCCACGGAGCCGGCCCCTCTCCACCATTTTTTTTTCAGCTTTCTTAAGTTTAAAACAGTGTCTCTCTCCCCGCTTCTGCACCTTCAGACACTCCCACCCCTCGTGGTTGATGTGCTGTTGGAGAGTAACCTAAGATTTGGGGGCATTATCTTGAACGGTCCCCGCCTCGTGTCTGCTCAGGACGGCTCGTGTCAGAAGGGCTCTTCCTCTCCTGTGGGTTTCAGGAGAAGCTGATCGGTCATGATGTTGTGTCAGGCTAGCTGATGGTTTGCTTTACAGATTGGCACGTCTCTCTACCCAATGTACACACGGTCCCAATAAAGGGAACAGCTGAAATACTGTCCTCTTGTCCCTCCTGCTCCTGGCCTGCCCAGGCTCCTGCCGCAGGTTTCTGCTGACAGATGGACGTTAACCACTCACCAGAGGGTGAGCAGTCCTTCCCTTTGTGGACTACACAGCACTCTTCTTGGGGGCCCCAGGGAAGCTGCACAGTTGCGACATGCACTCTGTGTTAACGTCTGTTTGGAAACCCCTCTTCTTCCAGGACGGCAAGGTGAATGGAGTGACGGAGTCCACGCGCATCCTGGGCTACACCTTCCTCCACCCCAGCGTGGTGCCTCGCCCCCACGTACAGTCTGTGCCCCTGACCCCTCAGGACGAGTTCTTCATCCTGGGAAGTAAGGGCTTGTGGGACAGCCTGTCCATCGAGGAGGCTGTGGGGGCTGTGCGGAACGTGCCTGATGCCCTGGCTGCTGCCAAGAAGCTGTGCACGCTGGCCCAGAGCTATGGCTGCCACGACAGCATCAGCGCCGTGGTGGTGCAGCTCAGCGTCACTGAGGACAGCTTCTGCTGCTGCGAGCTCAGCGCAGGTGGGGCTGTCCCGCCGCCCAGCCCAGGCATCTTCCCTCCCTCCGTCAGCATGGTCATCAAGGACCGGCCCACCGACGGGCTGGGCGTGCCATCCTCCAGCAGCGGCATGGCCTCTGAGATCAGCAGTGAGCTGTCCACCTCCGAGATGAGCAGTGAGGTGGGGTCTACAGCTTCTGATGAGCCCCCGTCTGGAGCCCTGAATGAGAACAGCCCTGCCTACCCCAGCGAGCAGCGCTGCATGCTCCACCCGGTCTGCCTGTCCAACTCCTTCCAGCGCCAGCTGTCCAGCGCCACTTTCTCCAGCGCGTTCTCTGACAATGGCCTTGACAGCGATGATGAAGAGCCAATTGAGGGTGTCTTCACCAATGGCAGCCGAGTAGAGGTAGAAGTCGACATCCACTGCAGCAGGGCCAAGGAGAAGGAGAAACAGCAGCACCTGCTCCAGGTGCCAGCGGAGGCCAGCGATGAGGGGATTGTCATCAGCGCCAACGAGGATGAGCCAGGTCTGCCCAGGAAAGTAGACTTTGCCACTGTGGGGACCATTGGCCGCCGGAGGGCCAACGGCTCTGTGGCGCCCCAGGAAAGGAGCCACAACATGATAGAGGTAGCTACAGACGCGCCTCTCCGAAAGCCTGGAGGCTATTTTGCGGCCCCGGCTCAGCCAGACCCTGATGATCAGTTTATCATACCCCCAGAGCTGGAGGAGGAGGTCAAGGAGATCATGAAACACCACCAGCAGCAGCAGCAGCCTCCAGCACAGCTCCCCCTGCAGCAGCCACAGCGGCAGTGCCCGGCGGACCCGCTGCCAGACTACTGTGACACACCACTATGACCCGCCCGAGCACTATTTAAGAAATAAACGAACCAGGAAAGACTGAGTTGCAAGAGTCTCCCAGGCTCACGTTAAACCAGGGGTACCCACACCCTTCTCCCAGACACTTCCCCAACTGTCTCTGCAGCTAGGCTCCAGGGTCTCCTCCTGTTGGTCCTTTTTTTTAATAATTACCACTTTTCTTCTAGTGATGCTTTACCAATATGATTGAAATCTGTTAACTTCTTCCCCTAACATATCAGATGTGTAAAGACAAAGAGCAAAAGGTTTAATATATTAAGAGAAACAGTTAATGATAATGTAATATTTTTTAAAATGGCTTTTTGTTGTTTTGTTTGTTTGGAAGGCAGGGCAGGTTGCCAGTGCTAAGTGATATAATAATATTGTAATTCTGTATTTCTTCGGGGGGAAAAGCTTTTTTTTTTGTCTTGAAAATGATAGACATTTGTAGAATATGGAGACTAACTCCTAGGAGTTGCTTTACTCTGTCAGGTGACTTAAGTCCCTGGGATTCACTAATTTTCTCTGAGAGAACAGTTGATTGAGAAATTTCTATTGTAAATAGCTCAGTGTTGTATAGTGATGCTTCAAATGTTTTGTAGTTTGGCACAAGGACACAGCCTAAACAACTGACTTTCCTCTCCCTTCCCCTCTGAGGAGCCTGCCTGCCCACGCCCGCCCCATAACCCACGTTTAGTTCATTAAATGGTGAGGCTGGGCAGCTGAGAGCATTTCTGTTCAGATAAGGTGGATCTTAGGCCACTGGCAACGAACCTGCACCCAGGGGGCCTCTGAACCTTTTCTCCTCCTCTCCTGTCCCCACCCAGCCTCTTGACTTTTGCAGACACTTTTTAATTGTGTTCCTTGCTGCTGCCACAATCAGCATGATTGTATAGAGTTCAATTAGATCATTTACATACCAAGAGTTATATTAAAGCAGAATGCACAAATGAACATGTCATAATTTTTGTTATAATAAATATAAAATTTACAAGTATTGCACCCATCTGCTTTTGTCTCAGGAGCCAGATGTGTCTTGCAGATGATCACACCCACCTTGGGTTTGGAATGAATGGATATAACTTTGGTGTTATGAGCTATTTCTGACGTTGGTGTTTTTTTAAGGGGAAACACTCAACAGGTTAGCCTCCATTGAATGAGGCAGTGAAATCAACCCTATGGTTAACAATGCAAGTAGCTGATCTTACAGCCTTTCTATTTCTTGTTATTATTATGTAGGGGAGCCATTAAAAGGGGACTAGGTGGAGGTTGCACAGAGGAGATCCCTAGAAGACTTCTCCCCCACAAGCCCGTTTGTCTCCAGTCCTCTCAGGGGCCCCTCCATCACATGAACAGGTTAGTAGACCTTTATTTGAACGATCCCCATTTACAGACTGTAGTGCCCACCTCACCCCACCCTGCATCTTGTAAACCGTGTGTTGAAGATGCTGTTGGTCTTCTCTATCCCACAGGAACCAACTTCCCAGGTAGAGCTGTCTTCTTTCTTCAGGTCTGCCCTCAAGTAGTACCTGCCTAGTTCAATGACAGGACAGAGCAATTAGTATTTCTTGTAGACTTGGTGAGGGGCTGTCTGTCCCTTCACTGAGTGGCCAGATCAGTAGACTGAGCTTGCCTTGGTTATGTCCATACTTCATTCTGTGTCAGGCTACTTAAACACCGTGCTCTTTGAAAACCGCTAAGGCCATGAAAGAAGATTGAGCTCATCTCAGCCCAGGAAGAGACCCAGAGACCAAAGGACTAGACTGCCCAAGCCCAGCGTTCTCTGCTCTAGACCAGAAACAGAACCATCTCAGGATCCTTGCGCCCATCCGCACTCACCAGCACCTTGCCTTCCTCAGTCTTTGCCCTGCTCGGGTGGATCGGAGCAGACTTGGAAAGCTCTGGGTTTTTACAACAGTAGTGCTTTATTCACTGCAGAAGATCTGGGCTGGTTCTCTGACTTCCTCAGTTCTTAAATCTCCTGGGAGATGGGTTCACACCTGTTGCCTGAGTGGGGCATACCCAGACTATCAGGGTGGGTCCCTCTTCCACCGCAGCTCCCTTCCGGAAGGGTCAACACTTGCTGCCCTGAGTGTGGTCAACTGAGGCAGCAGCCATTTGAGAATTCCATGACGGGTCCCACGGCAGCTCCTTATGCCAGGGGCAGCCGCTGGGACCAGCAAGTCTCATGTGGAGGTTTATCTCACTTACTAACTGTTGTGGCTGTTGTGGGAGAACAGGCACAGGCTTGGTGTTGGTGTTTCCTCAGTCCACGGTTCAGTCAGTGTTTGCTTCTGTTTACTGTATCATTGAGTCCCATTGAGCACATACTGCTTAAAGATACTGTGGAGATACAGGATAAAACTTTGCCTTTGGGAGCTTGAACTAATAGGCATGTGGATGGAAAGATAACAGATGAGCCCATGTTAGGTGGCCACAGAGGCAGAGACATACTAACAGGTCTCCTGGCTCTTGCTTGGGAGCCTCCCAGTTATTTCCTGAGGAGTCATTTCCTTTCACTTCTACTCATCAAGGTAGCATCAAATACTATATTTAGAACTGCTCACAGACTAAATGACAGTGCTTCGTATTTGAAGATCCCCGAAGCCATGGGATCTCTAGGGTGGGTATGAGGGAAAAGGGCATTCCCGCTTGCTACATTCCCTTTTTCCTGCTGGAAAGCCTGGTAATCGGGAGAGGGTTGGGGAAGAAGGAGGAAGCAGTTGGAGCAGAAGGTGGGAAGCTCTGAGGAGGCCCACAGTTTTGCTACTAGACTCAAAGCTCCTGATTGAGAACCCTAGAGGGTTTTTGGTGTTGGACCAGCCACGTGTGTGTCCATGGAATACTGGCTTTGAAGAGGACACCAGGGCCAGTCTCTGGAGCCCAGACACCCAACCTGTCTGACTTGGTTTCTCTTGATTGCTTTTGTCACAGCACCACCTGCTGGTAAGATTAGACTTTGGGAAGAAGTGGTCTTAACTCGCGTTCTTTCTTTATCTTTATCCTTCCTCCACTCTTCCAGAACAAGCAGTTTAAGTTACTCATGCTTTTCCTAGACACGTGACAGCAATCCCAAGCACTGTTAAATAGGCAGAGAAACAACATTAAACCATGTTGTTATTGCACCTGTGGAGGTCTGCTTTGTAGGGTGGTTCAGTTGATGATAACTGGCGCCTGTGATGGACACTGTTTTTCCATGGGAAATTGACATGCGGACATATCAAGAGATGTCACCAGAGTCATAGCATTGACCTGGGAGAGAGGAAGTCAGTCTCCAACATCCATCCAATTCCCATTGCCCATGGTGAAAGATAAATAAAAGTACATAATGTGCTTTAGGTCTTATGGGATAACATCTGAGGGTCAGCTCATTGCTGGCGTGCTCGGTGGGGAGAATAAGATAACTCCCATTTGATCGTGCTAATGCCCATGTGCACACCCGTCAGAAGGCATTCTGAATTAACCCCGACACATCAGGAGATAGACTTTCTGTAAAGTATGGGCGCTGTGGAATCTGCTGTACCTACCTCCCCAATGATCAAACCAGGTGATGTATTTGAAGTAATCTGTAGACAGTAAAGCCTTATGTAAGTGCAAGTATTGTTGTAATCGAAGAACTAAGGGTGGTCAGAAAGAAAATAATTGGGAACACAGCAAAAGTACCTTTTTAAATTACAAACTCTGAGAGAAACATCTGTTGGATTGTTCCAGGAGGGAGAGGATGAGGTAATGATAAAGAAAATAGGTTTTTCTCATTGCCGTTGAATTTCATTTTTCTTTCACTTCATCCCCCAACCTATGTTTGATGCAAATGAATCTATGCAAACTTTTTTATTCCACGGTTGTCATTCATCTGTCATGAGCAGATTCCTATTGCTGCGGATGCGAGAGATGGCTCTAAGGGCTCTTCCTCCCAGGCCCAAAATTGCAACCAAGTTCAGACTTAGTTTGGCAGACCCGTTGCCCTGATCCGTAATGAAAGCAGCAACTCCAGCTAGCAGACAAACTTCAGGCTAGTGATAGGAAACAGGCTCCACCACCACCATACCCACCGGTTCACCACGTCCGTTTGCTCAACGCGTCTAGGAAACGCCACCCTAGCGTCACCACTGTGTTGGGCTCTGGGTCACCACCTGGGACCTCGAATGCAGTGGGGTGTGGGTGCAGTGGTGGCTGTGCCGACCTCGAGAGGTCAGGGCCTGAGCCAGCATCAGGGTGGACTGTGGCCCACATATTGTCCCCTCCCTTCTAGAAGACTAAGGTTGAACACTTGACAGGAGGAAATGGGCAAGGGAGTCCCTGAGGCCACCTTCCGTTTTCTGGGCTGTGTGGTCAAGTGGCAGGCCATGCTGTCCCCTGCCCTGAATTTAAGTGCCCTGGACAAGCACTGTTTTTGTTGGGCTCCAGTTCAGTAGTCCCTTCATTTTATTCTAAATCAGAAACACAGTGTCCTATCCTGTTCAAAGGGGGAACAGCAGAATACTTGGAGAATTTTCTTCCATCTGCTTATGACTAGAACTGTTCCCAATGTCATTCCTCTCTTTTTTCTAAAGACGTGGAACGAAAACCGACTTCAAACGGAAATTTCAAGTACTTTCTCGCCGTTACTATTTTTTAGGTCTTATTCCAATAAACTGTGCCTTCCCCTAATTACTAACCTTATCTATTGAAAGAAAGTTGAAATGGCAACTGAGATGAATCTCCCAAATGTTGCGCCTCCAGATGTTGGCTTTTCTCGAACTGATTTATAGGTCATTTGCTTTGCTCAGTCTTTAAGAAAAATGCTCCACAGTTAACATTTGGAGGTTCTTAAACCAGTTTTCCACTTAATAGAAATTGCCCTGTAAGCCAGGAATAAGTCATGCACACAAAATAGAGTCTTTTATTTATTTATGGTCTATAATACATTTTGAGAACTACTCGAATATTCCTTTTCCTAGAGCATTTCGGTAGGTTAAAAATAGCTTGTTGAAAGGTGTGTCACATCCCTGCTACCCTAAGCACAATCAGCTGGACTTTTTCCTCAGGAGCTGAAACCACCATCTCTCACAGGCAAAACCCGTTAGGATTTTTTTCCTAGAAACTTCATTCAGCATGTATTACAATGCTGTCTGCATATAATTTGCACATCAATTTCATGTAAACATTTTTATGAGTCCTTCACTTTTCAAATTTAAATCTCATCATGATATTCTTTGGATGACAGTGGGGTTGGGTTTTGTCCTTGTTCCTTCTCTATTACCAGGAAAGCACACCAGTGTGACTGGAGAGCACAGCCTTTCCTCTCCATCTCAATCTAGTCTGAGCATCTTAGGGCAGAAATGATCTTGAGAGTTCACTAAGTGCCCACTTGTAGGCAGAATCAAACTATGTCCCTCTGCTGAGTGGCTTTTTGTTTCTTCCTGCTGGAGCTCCAAGGATAGAGGCTCCTCGACCCCCTCCATAAGCTGTTGAGCACCTACAGGAGTAAGTTGAGCACCCACTCTCTGCAGAAGTGCTGGGATGGGTGGAGTGCAATGAGAGGACCACAGAGATGAATAACAAACCACATTTTAAAAGAGGGTTAGAGTCACACAACAAATGCACCGTAAATGTCTGCCCAGTAATGAATGAAAACACCGGTCTAGCCCAGATTCGAAATATTCGGAAACACTGTCTTAAGTCCTCTCACACTTGTCAGACTTGGTGTCCAGCTTTTTGGTTCAAAATTTATGGCTGGGACTGAGGGGTGAGGAGCCCAGTGCTGTCTACACTCGAGCTGGGACTGGCTTAGGTGGCTTTTGAGCAGCATAGAGACTCATCCTTAATGTACAGGTAGTCACTCTTCCATAAGCCCCAGAGACTGAGGTGTGTTGGCAGGGGTGGAAGGAGGAAAATCATCAAAAGTCTAGGACTGTCATTGTCACTACCCAAGAGACTACCCACAGATTGGCTGTATTGTCAGCCACTGTCAGCTCAGCCAAAGGGGTGTGTGCATCGCCCGCTTCCTGCCCTGGAGCCGGGATTTGAGAGGATGAGGAAAAAGCTTCCTAACACGGGACTGGAATCCAGTCTTGTTCAGGGTATCTTTGACACCTGAATTCATTTATTTCCCTTTTGTTTTGCAGTGGTTTTACCGCAGGGTCATGACACATGAAGAAATTGAAGTCAGCCAGCTGATGTGGAGATCTCTCTCTCTCTCTCTGACAGAGTAATAAGCACAACTAAGGATAAGGTGCAGACTGCCAGCAAAATATTAATTTCCTCCTTGGGTTGATTAATATCCCTTGTTTTAATTCGGTTATTGGCGTAGCTGAGAGACAGCGTGGGGAGCTACAGTCTCACATGGCCGCAGAGGATACCTCCCTTTCTGAAGGGAGTGACCTTAGCTGCTGGAACTTGACCCAGCCTTGGTCCAGGTATGAGACGGAACCGTTTTCAGTTGTTGTTTTGGCAGACTAAAAATTGGTTGCATAGCCACAATTTCTTATGCTTCAACTTAATAAATACAGTTCTTTGGAGCTGTGGAAAATGTCCTGTTAAGCTAGGCCCCCCACCCACACACTCTTGGCTTTACCTGGTGCTCCAGGGTCTGTTTATGAATTGCCTGTGAATGGTTTTGACCATGGTTAGGCATTTCACTGCGTGTCTCTTTTAAATTGCCTCTTGGGCCCAGCACAGGCCATTTCACATACTCCATGATCAATAAATATCAAGTAAATTATCCAAAAACAAATGGAAACTGCAGTCTGGATGATTAGCTGACTTACACCTTTAATGAATCTCTGCCACCGTCACCACAGAGGGTGGGCACCAGGGAGCTCACTGCTTTGCTGTCCTTCTTCACTGAGCCAAAGACAAATTGGAACAGGCACCCTTTGGGTGATTTCTCAGTGAGTAGGACTCTTCTCAGCAAATGAAATAGATGTGGCCTGATTGAGTAAGCTTCCACTAAGACCTGTGGCCAGACCCCTCGGGGGAAGGTACATGGAGAAAGCTAGCATGAGAAGGACAACAGTGCCACCAGCACAAAGCCTTGTGAAGAGGTCCCTGTCTGTCCTCTGCCGGCTGAGGAGGAGGGGTGGGGAACGCTGCAGTCTCCACAGGTGCAGGTGTTCAGCCTATAGGACAGACCGGAGGAACACAGGGTTGGGGAAAAAAGAGCGGAACTTCCCTTTACGTTTGTCTGCATCCTGAACGTTGCAAGAGTTAACATTCACACCCTGCTTTACCTATAGTGATTGGCTTAATCTTGACAGCAGCACGGGAGCTGAAGACTATTCTAAACCTCATTTATACCAGAAGAAGCTGAGGCTTAGAGGGTTCCAGAATCAGCCCACGGCCACGGCTGGGAAGTATCAAAGCTGGGCTTTGTACCCAGGCTGGCTGGCTCCAAAATTGTCTCATCATCATTTTTTAACCATTTCGTGGTTTTGACAATCTTCACCATGTGGTACATGTATGAGATGTATTAACACACCTCCACACACCCCACACTGTAGACTCCAGCTCTGTTTCCACTGAGAGGGGAGGGTTCACAACCCCTGGGACAGAGCCGTCCGTGAGAATAGGTGCCCGGGTTCCTGCCGGCTCTGACGCAACTGTGGGAATCTGGGCAAGTCCCCTGGGCCCTGTGGACCTCGGTTTGTAATGGAAGGCTGTGGACACTGCAACCTTGGGTTGTGTCCAGCTCGGTGGTTCACTGCTCCCAGGACAGCACTGTGGTAGTAGATTAATCCCCCTGATTAATCCTTAATGAAACAGGAGCTTGAGTTTAGGGCGAGTTGCACAGTTTTCCATGCATTTAACTGCGTGTTTCACGGGGAGCGCTTCAAGGACTAAGTCAGCACTTTGGGTAGTTTAAGATGTTTTCATTCTAGATGGATGTGATTTTGCAAAATTTAACTTAAAAAGAAAAGGAAGAGGGCTTTGGGTTTTTGGTGTCTGTGGATCTGTCGCTAATGACGGAATTGTGGCCTCGCCGCCCCAGTGAAGTCCAGGGAAAGGGAGACTCCCCAGGATGGCAAGTGTGTGGGGGGATTGGTCTGTACTTGGGGAGGATCCAGGATGTTGCAAAACAGATTACAGAGCGTTGGAGACGTCTCATGACTGCAGAAGGAAAGATCTGTTGAGTACAGTGCAATTTAGGGATAAGAGAGCTGCTTTTTTGTAGAAGGAGGAAATATAACTCTGAGGTCAAGCTTGAGCACAACCCATATTCGGGGAAGTTCTGGTGTGTTCCATGACCTTCTTGTGGAGTGTATATTGCAGAGGGGTGGGGGGTGTTACAGCCAGACCTTCAGAAGGTAGGGGACAGGTGTGCAAAAAATATTTGGGACCCCATTTGGGTTATCACTCTTTCATATTTGGTTGGTTGATTGTTTAAATCCCTAGAAGGGTTTAAAAATGGTGACAAAAGGAAAGTATTCATCTTCAAAGATTTGGGTCCACCCTTGTTTACACATTCTTTTCTCATCCCAAGATTTTAAGTGGGTACCTCTCATCTTGTAAGCTCCTTGAAGGAGAGACCTTGCCTTACTAATATCTGAATCTCAGGGGCTTGCCCTGAGCCTGGCACATTATAAGTTTCCAACATATTTTTGTGTATAAAAAAATGCACCAACTTCGCAAACACCAAGACCTTGTTGGCTTTTTAATTGGTACTCTTCCTATTTAGCACTACATGTGACTAACCATCTTTACAAAGGTGCTGGAAATGGATCAAAGTCTTCTCTCACCCCAGAAGCCATGGGCACATTTTAAAATATTACCGATAATGCTTTTTTCTCACTATAAAATAATGCACATATAAAGTTGGAAAATATAGGAAAGTTAATGAGGAGAAAGATGACCCATGATCTCATTAACACATTAACACTTTTATTTCCTTCCAATCTTTTTCCAAGCACTGTTTTTTAGTACATAATTGTGATTATGCTATATTCAATATCCTTTTATTTCCATTATGTTTTGAGCATCTTCTCTTGTTAGTAAAAATTCTTAGTAAACATTTTTAAAAGCTGGTAATATTTTGTCAGGTGAATGTACCATAATTTGATCAAATGTGTCAGTAACGGTGGTCATTTGGATGGTTTCTAGCTTTTTGTTATTGTAAATAACACTGCAGCAAACATCTTTGCTATTATCTTATTAAAAGTTATGAACAGTTGGCGCAAGAGGTGGGGAACTAATCTGTAACTCTCTGTGGTGTAGAAGAATGTGGCCAAAACACCTGACACAAAAGGCAAAAGTAATGTAAGTATATTTTTCTTTATGGAAGAAGAAAGGAAGTTCAGTAAATAGAATATTCTGATAAAGCTTTGGGCTGATTTTTAAAGAGTTCAACATCTCAGCTTTGAGAAGGAAAATCAAGATTATATTTTTTCCTCTCTCCAAAATGTTCCTTTCCTTGCTGGAGGCTGATAGCAGATTTCCATGGCCCGGGTTGTAAATCCTAAAGACTGAAATTTGTACTTGTGTTTTCATGGTTGGATTTTAAATGTTACCACCACTTCCAGATTTGTGGTACTTTGCAAACCTAGGACACCTGACGTTCACCGTGAACCCAGCTTGGCATATTTTGTCCCTCAAGGACTTCACAGTCCAGTGGAAGAGAAAGTCATTGAAAAAAATAATAGGAGCAGGAGTTCTGGAGCAGACAGCCCTGAGTTCAAATGCTGGTTCTGCCTCTGATTAGCTGGGTGACCTTGGCAATGTAACCTCCCAGTGCTTTAGTTGCGTGGTCTGCAAAATGGAGTTCATAGTACACAGTCATAGGATTCAATGAGAGGATGTATATGACCTTAGTCACTAGCACAGGCCTGGCTCACGGGAAGGGCTTAATTTCAAGTGTCTCAAATGCACAGAAAAGAGCAGCCAGCCAAGTCAAGAAGAGAGACAGCTTCACAGAGGGGCACTTTCTACCGTGGTCCTTAGAGGATGTTTGGGAGGTGGCCTATGGAGAAGTGGGGTAACAGCATCCTCACCAGAGGAACAAGTGTTTCACATGAAGCTGGGATGCCAACAAGAAGTTCAAATTCTCTGAGCCCTAATTCTTAAATGCTTCTGCTGGATCTTCTGGATTTATCAACATCTTCTTAGATCACATTGTCCTGCCTCTTTAAGAAAAATTATTCTTCTAAGAACCATATATTATTAGGGCTTAACCAACTTTTTCTATGCAAACAGCAAGAGGGAAAATTTTTCCTTTGATGCTGCATTTAGTATTGTTGTTGAAGTCATCTCATATAAATGACACACGCTGGTGGATTTTAATGTATTTTGCTGCTTTAAATACCTTCCATATGGTGATAGGCCGTTGTCTGCTGGATGGATATTGTCTGCCTGTGGATATTTAATAAGTGTCAGAAACTCATCCTGTCCAGAAAAACTTCTGGTTTTCCACCCCAAACAAATCCTCTCTTAGTCTTTCTCATTGCAAAAACGTTACAAGTAACCATCCAGTTGCTTCAGCCAAAATCCCAGGAATCATCCTTGATTCCTCTCTTCCTCACCACTCCACACAGCCAATTCATCAGTTCTGTTTCATTTTGAAAACATATCCCAAACCATCCACTCTATCAATCTCCCCTGCTTGTCTAAGCTGCCATCATCTCTCATCTGAGCTTCTTCACAAGGTTCCATTGTGTTGTCACCCCCATCAATTTTGAATTAGAACCGTCATTTAAAATGTAGAAGACCGTGCCAGTCTCCTGAGAAGAAGTCTCCAGTAGCCTTCCATCACTCTAGAATGAAACCCAAGCTCCTGCTGAGGGCCTACACATCCTCCCCGCCAACCTCCCCATCCTCATTCACACCCTCTACCTCAGCACCAGTGACATTTTGGTCCAGATAATTCTTCATTTTCTGTGGCTGTTCTGTGCATCGTGGGATGTTTAGAGGCATCTCTGGCCGCCCCCACCAGCTGCTAGGAGCATCCTTCACACCTGTGGCAACAAAAATGTCTCCAGACATTGCCAAATATTCCCCTGGGGGCAAAATCACCCCTGTTGAGAGTCACTAGTGATGTCACACTGGCTTCCTTCCCGCTGAACAAGCAGGCATATCCCCATTTAGATCCAGTGTAGTAGTTCTGCCCCCGCCTAACGCTCTTCCTTAGATGTTCTCATGTCTGCCTGCTTGTATGTTCTAATTTTGGCTCAGATGTCACATCCTCAGAAAGGTCTTCCTAACCACCCAAACTAAAGTGGCCCCTTCAAAATCACCCTGTAGTCCATCACTGCTTTTTAATTTTTTCACATCCTCTGTCAATATCTGAAATGATCTTATTTCTTTGTTCACCATTCCTTCTTTAGGTTGTAAGTTCATGAGAGTAGAAACTTGTCTGTCTTCATTAAGTGTCCCAGATACGACCAATAGTACAGCCTATAGCAGGCATGTGACAAATAACAAAGGTCAAATGGATACATAAATGACTTCCTTCTTTTTTTTTTTTTTTTTGAGGAAGATTAGCCCTGAGTTAACTACTGCCAGTCCTCTTTTTTGCTGAGGAAGTCTGGCCCTGAGCTAACATCCGTGCCCATCTTCCTCTACTTTATATGTAGGACGCCTACCACAGCATGGCTTGCCAAGGGGTGCCATGTCTGCACCCGGGATTCGAACCAGCGGATGCCGGGCCACTGCAAAGTGGAATGTATGAACTTAACCGCTGCGCCACCGGGCCGGCCCCACTTCCTTCTTCTTTACTGAGATTTTCTTGGAAGTCGAGAAGTGGTGGCACAAAGGGATTACAAAATACTCGGCATAATTCCAGGGCATGATTGTTTGAGAAAGTCTAAGGAGATTTTGTTGTAATAGCATCTTCTGGCCTCAGCTTTCTTAGTCTGACGAACTAAGTGCTCAGGGTCCCAGGTGCGTGACCCCACAGGTCCACTCTTCTTTCTGAGGAGGTTCCACACAGTTTTCCTGACTCTGACAGAAAGGTCACTTCTGGGCCAACCCAAGCAGAAGTGTAGCAGGTCAAGAATAGTCAGGTCTTGGAGAGGTTGTTGACTTAAAGGGAACATTGACTGTTATGTCTTGGGTAAGAACTAATCCAGGAAAGGGAAGGCGCCCTGCTGGGAGCCAAAGTGTGGGAGGGTGGGGATCATGTCATAGGAGGTTGGGAGGGCCCCTCCCTAAGCAGCATGGCGCCCAACCCCATCCTCCTGACCACCCCACACTCCTCTTTCTGAGTCTCACAGGATGCGTTTCTGGAGGCCTCCAGACAACCTCTTGACTCTCTTCTCTTTGCCAAATCCAAGAGCCAGTTCTGTCTCCTTCTGACCTCTCTGAAGCCGCTGACTCAGTGAATCACTTTCCATCCTCATTGTCTTCTCCGCTCTTGGCAGGCTTCCTTACAGAAAAAAATCCTTTGCAAGATTAATATTGACCACAAAGAATATGTTTTTCCTTTTTCTTGTTTTACATCTCATTTTTCAGTCTCAATTGATTCGACTTGTTGCAACTACAATACATTACAATTAAACATTAGAGGCAAGAGCTGGGGGGAAAGGGCAATATTGATAGAATGTATGTTAAATATTGAAGTTTTCAACATAAAAATGAATCACTTTATTATTTCCTATAGATGTGCAACTGCTCAAAACAGCACACTCCTGGTTGGCAAAAGCATCGATTAGCATGTAACACATGCCCACAGGAGCTAAGCGTCCAAGACTCTGTGGCTTTTGTTCCCGGGTGGAAAAGCTCAAGCCAACGTCTGTGGTTCTCCCTCCAACAGCACCAGTGTGTGCAGGCTGGGATATCCGGTGTCTGCACTCATGAGAATTTGTCATTTTTATGGCTCTGCGGTGAGCTCATGTTGAGCAACGCTCTGACTCCAGCTGCTTTTCCACCTGCACAGATCTCGGTGACAATGCTCAAGAAATAAATCGGAAAAGGAATTGGAAAATTACTGTTTGAGGGCAAAATTCCAGGCTATTCTACTAAAGGCTTATTAAACTGTCACACACACACATACACACACACACACGCACACGCACCGGATGCCCTAGCTGTAACTCAGCTCTAAGAGTTTTGAAGTCTTGGTAGGACATACTGGATTCTAAAGCCTGCTGGGAGACCTTTTGTCTCAAGAGGCTAAACCCAGTATGTTGTTTTTGAGGCTGACTCCAATACAAAATCCACTTCCAATACACAAACGTAAAGAACTGTTTTGTTCTAGGAAAACCGTGAAGTAAGCTGAATGCACACGTTTAGAGGAAAGGCAGAGTCTTCTGAGACTATAAAGCTGCCCCCCGCCCAGTTAACACATGTACCCTGTATAATTCTCTGGGCTCATATACCCATCTGATGAGTACTGTCTGAGTGTGGATCTATTTTTATCAAGCAACGTGAGACATAGAATAAATCCCCTTTGTTGCTCAAACCCATTAGACTGGGTTTAGGTTGATAACATGTGAAAGCGTTCTAACCCCTAGAAATTCACTCGGAGGAGAGGCTGTGAAAGGGCCTGGGTTACCTCTTGTCGGTTCCGGGAGCTGCCTTCGCAGAGTACCACAAACCAGCTGGCTTAGAAGAACCGAAATGCATTCCCTCACAGTTCTGGAGTCCAGAAATCTGAAATCAGATGCCGGAGCCTCGCTCCCTCTGAAACCCGTAGGGGAGGATCCATCCTAACCTCTTCTAGCTTCTGGCGGCTCCCAGCAATCCTTGGCGTTCCTTGTCTGGCAGCTGCCTCACTCCAGTCTCTACCTTTATTGTCTCTTTGCGAGTCTGTGTCTCCGTGTACAAGTTTCCCTCTTCTTATGAGGACACTAGCTGTGTTAGATTTAGGGCCCACCCTAATGCAGTGTGACCTCATCTTCACTAATTACATCTGTAATGACCCTATTTCCACGGAAGGTCACGCTCTGAAGTACTGAGGGTTAGGACTTGGACATAGGAATTTTGTGGTGGACACAATTCAGCTCATAACAGAGTCTTTGCAAGGGACTCCTGTGACAATACCCTGATAACTCTCAGAACAGCTGCAGGGAACGCTGTGGGGAGCTAGGCGGTCCAGCCATTGCAGTGCCGTTGTTGCGTTCTTGGATGGGTGATTCCTAAATTGATCACTTACATGTCAGGGCTCATCTGCAATGAGTCTGCACCATGAACTGGCTATTGCTCCCAGAACTTGTACTGGTTCATGCAGGCGTCACCAGCAGTGATGCACAAAGCCATGGAACCCAGGGATGAACTGTACTGGCAGGCAATGCCAGGGGTCTGGAGGCTGTCAGCAGGAGGCTGGAAACAAGCACCCTAGCGACAACTCTCATCCCCTCGGACAGCTACAATGTGCACACGCCCACACCTGAGATGGAGAAAGAGCAGTGGGTACCAGTGGCAAAAGGGAGTGAGGCCAACGCCCAGCCCTGGAGGTTCTTTGTGTTCTTCAAGTAAACACAGCTTCAGCATTCCTGCAGACAGTGAGGTGATGACAACCCTGGGGCCAGGCATGTGGCAATGTTCACACTGTCAGAGAATGAGGGGAAAGGTGTGTGTCTGTTTAGGCTGGAGACCTCATCCCGGAAGGATGAAGTGGAGGGACGGGCGTTATGAGGAGCATGCAGGGTTGGCCTTGACTTGAGCCCTGAGTAGGTCTCTGTGATGCTCCAGAAACCAAAGCACAGCGTTGGGGCAGCTGGCAGGGGCCGGGTGATGTGGATGTCTGGATGGCACTCAGTGGCCTAGGGCTGGGAGGGTCAGAGGTCAAGGCAGATTAGGAGGCATGAGGAAGTGACAGCAGCTTAGAATAGCCACTCTGGGAAATGAAGGGTAATTGCAACAAGGCCTAAAGAGTTCTGTGGGACAGCTGGGATTGGAACAGCAGCTGTGAGGGGCTCCGCGTTATCAGGGCTGTGGGCGTGTTTCCCCGGCGGCACAGGGAGTATTAAAACAGCTGATGCCAGGGGCTCACCCGAGAGAGTCTGATTTAATGGGCCTGGGGGTGGAACCTACATTTGTACTTTTTAAAGCACCCTGGCTGATTCTCTGGTGCAGCCAGGGTGGAAAATCACAGTGGCTGAAGGACAAGAGGAGAAAATGGAGAGTTCTTTCTCCAACTCTGGGGGAGGGAAGGACTCAAGTACCCCATTTACCACTAACCTGAAAACCAGAGCACTAATTACTCACAGACAAACACGTTCTGACAGATTCGCTCACCTCTGGAGCCTCCTTCCGAGGGAGAGGACCATCCTGGCACGGTCGCCATGTCACTGAGCCAGCTGGCCTGGAGGACGAGGCCACATCTCTGGTATATAGCCACATCCTCTCAAAATTTCTGTGTCTATGAGGGAGGGTGACAACCCCGACAAGACCACAGCCAGCCCCAGAGGGGCACCAAGTGAAGTCAGCAGCAACAGGACAGATGGGCCCCGGGGGCAGGGCCCAGAAGGTACACCTGGCAGAACGCCACAGAGGCTCCCTTGGGTGGCCCTTGGGGGTGGCCTGGGGGACAAAGCGGGGAAGCTGTGGAATGGGAGCCTCTCTGAGCTCTGCTCCTGCAGGCAGGTGACCCCCTTGAAGCCGGCGCCCGCCCATCCGACGCCTGCTCAGGCAGTGGGAGCTTGGGGCGTCTGGCCAGCGCATCTCCGTTTTAGGCCTGGTTCTCACACACGGGGCAAACTAATTAACCTTTCAGCCTCAGCAGGGTAGGAAAATACCAAGTCGCCTCGCAGGCTTTCCAAAGGTTAATTATTTCACCTTTCAGTGCCTCGGAGAAGCGCGGAGATGCCTCATCAGGTCTCCTAGCCCGCCCTGCTTCCTCTCGCTCTGCGCTCTTGTTCCTTCAGGCATGATTTCGTATTCACTTAAATTAAATTTCTTCTATCTAAAATAGCATAGCTGGCTTGAATTTAGAGATTGACATGTAGCAAAGCACCAGGGTTCTTATTCACACTAGTTTCTTTCCCCGGGGTGAAAAGTGGAAGGTGCCAAGAGGCACTTGTCCAGTGCCCTTAGTTGTTGAAGTGTGTACATATTTACCATGTCACCAAATCACTAAATGCTGAAGACAGGCCTAAACACATCCGGACTGTCTCTGATGGATATACGCGGCGTCTCCTTTCTGCACCACCTCACAATGAGAGGTTTTTGGTGCTTGAGGAACCAACTCCTCTTGACGGAATTCGAGTCAGAGCCACCATATTGTGGACCTAGACTCTGAAGCCTGGCAGTGGAGCAGGACTTCCCTGCAATAGCCCAGCTTTGGGGTCTCGCTCCTTTAGTCGCCGTCAGCATCACCTGGGAGCAGCGCCGGCCTTGTGGGTGTGTGACCTGACAGTCCCACAGGGCCCCCACTCAGAAGGACTCTGCGCTTAGAAGGGTCGCCCACCGGTTTAATGCTCTGCTTTCATCATCTCAAAATTCTTAATAATTTTTAAACAAAGGGCCTTGCCTTTTCATTTTGCGTGGGGCCCTGCAAATTCTTTAGTGGTTCTACCTGGGAATTTGTTTAAAATGCAGCCTCTCAGGCCCTACCCTGCACCTCCTGAATCAGAATCTGCATTTTAACAAGATCTCCGAGCGACTCATATACACTTGAAAGTTTGAGAAACACTGCTTTATACCTCTCTGGAGTTGTTTTCCTAGAAGTTAGTACAAAAGGATGTTATTAAGAGGAGAGAAAAAATTTTGAAAAATGCATGTAGGACAAATGGAAATTTTCACAACCTACGGCTTTTTTTTTTTTAATAGTCTTAAGCTTAATATCTTGGAATGTGCAGTAATCTCAAGTCGTTTCAGAAGACTCCCACCAAACAGAGGGCTTGTCAGGGAAGAGGGACCAAGCGCTGCTGTAGCCCATTTCCCTCATGGGCAAGTATTCCACATCCCATTTCCTGGCCAGGACAACAGGGGGATCTTTGAGAGAGATGGGAGTGTGTCCTTGGGATCAATATCAGTAGCTGGCACAGGTAGGTTTACTGGCCTTCTAATTCTCCTAGAGCCTTGGGAAGCCACGTGTCTAGAGGTTTTAAAGTCAACTGCCAGCACTCATGTGCTGGTTCTCAATTACCTTGCTGCCCCAGCGCACCTGAGGGGTGTGGCTCTCCCCCCAGGCACCTTGAGGCTCTATGAAAAGGCATGATCCTCAATGGCTGCTCATGGATCTTGGGAGGAAAAAGGGCACACATACAGTCAGAAAAAGCTCCAACCAGCACTCACCCAGCTGAGAATCACTGATGGGAACATCTGTGGTCAGTATTTTCTCAGCTTGAGACCTTTGCGTGGAGCCATCTCTTGGTGCAACAGACCCGGGCAGTGAAGGGTCACATTAAGGCAATGCCTGGCACCACCTGCAGGACACAAGTGTGCCCCCTGCCAGTGGCCTTTCATCAACTCAGGAGGACTCTCACCAGCTCATCTCAGATCTCTGTAGTCTGCTGGGTGGCACACAGTGCCTTGGACAGCTCTCCCTGAACACTGTCTTGCCTGTCCATGAACACAAGGGAGCGTCACCACCCATTCAGGATGGGTGCCCTCTCCACCCACGCACAGAGAGACACACTGCAGATTTATTCCTCTGAGGAATTCCCATTTAAAATGATAAAATTCCTGCAATACAAAGGAACCCTAGTTCATAAGAATAGGTGCCAAAAAAGTTAATTCACTGGTATTTACTTTGTTTTAAATCTTAAAGTGAAATCTTAAATAGAATGGTGTCGCCAGGGGCCGGGGGGAGGAGGATGGGGAGTTAGTCCTTAACGGGCACAGAGTTTCCGTTGGAGAAGATGGAAAAAGTTCTGGAGACGGATGGTGGTGATGGTTACACAACAGTGTAAATGCACTTAATGCCACCGAACTGTACCCATAGCAATGGTTAAAATGGTAAGTTTTATGTGATTTATGTTTGAACACAATAAAAAATTAAATCTTAAAATTTCTTTTTACTTTAAAAATTCTTACTACTCCTTCTGATCATTTTTCAGGAGAGCTTTCACATACTTTACTGTCCTTCATTTTCCCTGTGTGTGTACTTTTTTTTAAGGTTCACACGACAAGTTAGCTACAGGAACTCAACATTTACCTCAGCCCGTATCTGCTTTTGCCGCATTGAACCAAAGTGTATGAATGTTACATTAAAACCTAATTTTGGCTCACAATTCCCAAGTCATCGTCCTGAGACGGCACGTGCTAGCTGTCCCCTCCTCTGTTTTCTCTGTGATGGGCCGGCACACCCACGCGATGGAAGGCATACACTGCTGTCTATAAAATGGTGGCTCACCCAAAGTGTTCCTTTGGCCTTTTCCCCGTTTCTGAAGCAGCTCCTCATCCCACTTACCACCCCTCCCTCTGACGTTTTTCTCAGATTCAGAGTCACTCATCTTCGAGGGCCCACCACGAGCCAGACACGGTGCTCGGTGGAGCAGCCCCACCCAGCTCCCCTTCTGCTCGCTCTTCTCCAGCCTGCACACTCACCCACTGGGGACATGTGTGGTAAGAATTCACCCTTACATCACGGTTTACTGGACACTTGGATAATCCCCAAGAGGCGCTGAAGAGGCATTTGAAGTTGACCCAGTTGGCATCCCATCCCAGTGTCCCCATCTGGCCTTCTCTGGGTTGATCTGCTGGAATTTTCCTCTCCTTGGGGCCTGTGTGTGGCGCCAGGTCCTGGCGAACCAGACTTTGCAGTAAAGTCCTGCCAAAACGTGTCTACACCGAGCATTAACCATTTGTATCAGCGTCCTGTCCTCCTATTGTGACCCCTCGTGATCGCATGTGGTCTGTACAGCCGGGGCCCCGGGGGTGAAGCTGTGCTGGGGAGCATGGGAGGCTTCTCGGGGGGAGCTTTATGAGCAGAGGCCACCATGAGTGCTTTGGTGACCCTCCTTTCGTGCCTCACTTCATGCACACAGAGACACAAGGAGCTTTGTGCATTGGGACTGCCCCATCCAAACTCCCCACCCAGGTAAGCTGCTAACCTGAGGTTGTCCTTTCCCACACTTATCTATGTGCATATACTCCCTAGGCCCGTGTGTTCATATAGACATAATCCACATATGCAAATCCGGGGGGCTGCTAATCTTGACCAGTGGGTTCAGAGCGTGTCAGTCTGATCACTCCATGATAGGTTTTCCTACCAACCTTTCACCGAATGGTTTGAACATCGACTGATGGTGCAGCCTAGAGCCGTTATTCCGTTAGATGTTACAAATGATGGTTTTCTAGTTCTGTCATTCCTTCCGAAATGATTCGCTGGAACTCCTCTACAAAAACAAACTTTCCCTCCTGAACTTTTTGGTTGCCCTGAATGCAGTTTGCACAGGAAAGACAGGATAAACAATGCCCTCATTCTCTTCAATGGTGACCAATTTTTTTAACTATAATTATTAATTCATGGTTTTTCTATATTTTGTGGATTTCAACCCATTGCATTCATTATTCTTTCAAATGCTCACATTGTTCCAACTTGGATCAGTGGGCACGCTTTCAAGTTTCAGCTCCTGTAACCAGTTTTCAATTATTTTGTTGTTCTTTCTAGTCTTCAGAGCATATTCCGTCAGGTGTGGTACAGTCAAAATCCTGCATTGAAAAGCCACCAAAAGTCGTTCTTTCTCTGTGAGGTTCTGCCAGTTGTTTGATATACATTAGATTTATGGTGCTTCTCTTTCCATTTCTGTAGCTTGACCGTGCCATAATGTAATGCTAAAAACACCGACCTCTTCAGTGTTTCCTCTCTTAGGAATCAATCCCGTGGAAGTGAAAGGCCTAACGTGTAAGGCCGTATGTGTAAGGATGTTTATCACAGCACTGTGCTTGGTGACTGGAACCAGGAAAAAAGGGATGCCTGTTAATAATTTTGTTTTTTTAGTTATGTAAACACTTACATGGCCCCAAAGTTAAAACTATAAAACAATGCCCATCTCAAGAAGTCTAATTTCTGTTCTTGTTTCCTTCACCCATTCACTCCTTTGTCCACAGGTAGCAATTTGTATTAGTTTTCTTTATCCTTCCATTGTTTCTTTTTGAAAAGATAAGCCCCAAAGGTAGTATACTGTAAACATTGTTCTGCCCCATGATTTTTTTCCCACCTAACAATGTGCTGAGAGATCTTACAATGTACTTAGAGACTTTCCTTGTGGCTTCTGAAGCAGCATGCGTAGTACTTACAAAGTGTGCATATCTAATTTTCTTCAGCCTGTTGATAGACATTTGGGTTGTTTCCAATGTTTTGCTGTCACACATAATGCCACTATGCCTGATACAAACACCAGTTTGCTTTTTTTCAATGTCTCTTTGGGATAGATTTCTAGACATGGGATTACTGAGTCAAGGGTAAATGCATATGTGATTTCATATGATTTCATATTGCAAATTCTCCTTCCTAGATGTCATGCTGGTTTGCATTCTTTTTTTTTTTCTTGCTGAGGAAGATTCGCCCTGAATTAACATCTATCACCAATCTTCCTCTATTTCGTATTCGGGCTGCCTGCCGCAGTGCAGCCACGGACAAGTGGTGTAGGTCAGCGCCTGGGAACCAAACCGGGGCCACCCAAGCAGAGTGTGCTGTACTTAACCACTAGGCCACCAGGGCGGGCCCTGTTTTACATTCTTAACAGCAACATGTGAAAGTACCTGTTCCATATGACCTCAACCTCATCACGGTGCTTGTCGTATTTACAAATATTTGCCAATCTGGTAGATGAGAAATGAAATAGCATTGCAGGATAGTTTTAACTTGCATTTCTCTTATTATGAGTGGAATTTAGTATCCTTTCATGTGGTTAAGGGCCATCTGCATTTATTTTTTTGTGAATGATCTGTTGTATCATTTGCCAATTTTTTTGTTCAAATTGTTAGTCCTCTTCTTCTCACTTTTCTTTTTATTATTTTATTGAGGTCATAATAGTTTATAACATTGTTAAATTTCAAGTGTACATTATTATTTGTCAGTCACCATATATATGTGCCCCTTTACTCCTTTTGCCCACCCCCCAACCTCCTTCACCCTGGTAACCACTAATCTGTTCTCTTTGTCTGTGTTTGTTTATCTTCCACATATGAGTGAAATCATGCAGTGTTTGCCTTTCTCTGTCTGGCTTATTTCACTTAACATAATACCCTGAAGGTCCATCCATGTTGTTGCAGATGGGGCTATTTTGTCTCTTTTTATGGTTGAGTAATGTTCCATTGTGTATATATGCAACATCTTCTTTATCCAATCACCAGTCGATTCTGCACTTGGGCTGCTTCCACATCTTGGCTATTGTAAATAATGCTGCAGTGAACATAGGGCTGCATAAGTCTCTTTGAATTGTTGATTTCAAGTTCTTTGGATAAATAGCCAGTAATGGGGTAGCTGGGTCATATGATATTTCTATTTTTAATTTTTTGAGAAATCTCCCTACTGTTTTCCATAGTGGCTGCACCAGTTTGCATTCCCACCAGCAGTGTATGAGGCTTGCTTTTCTCCACATCCTCTCCAACATTTGTTATTTTTTGTTTTGGTGATTATAGCCCTTCTAACAGCTGTGAGGTGATACCTGATTGTAGTTTTGATTTGCATTTCCCTAATGATCAGTGATGTTGAACATCTTTTCATGGGCCTCTTGGCCATCTGTATATCTTCTTTGGAAAAATGTCTATTCGTATCCTCTGCCCATTTTTTGATTGGGTTGTTTTTGTTGTTGTTGAGTTATATGAGTTCTTCACGTATTTTGGAGATTAACTCCTTCTGGATATATGATTTGTAAATATTTTTTCCCAGCTGGTGGGTTGTCTTTTCATTTTGTTCATGGTTTCCTTTGTCTTGCAGAAGCTCCTTAGCCTGTTGTAGTCCCATTTGTTTATTTTTTGTTTCCCTTGCTTGAGTAGACATGGTATTTAAAAAGATGCTGCTAAGACTGATGTCAAGAGTCTACTGCCTGTATTTTCTTCTATGAGTTTTATGATTTCTCATCTTACCTTCAAGGCTTTAATCCATTTTGAGCTAATTTCTGTTTATGGCATAAGATAGTGGCCTACTTTCATTCTTTTGCATGTGGCTGTCCAGTTTTCCCAACACTGTTTGTTGAAGAGAATTTCCTTTCCCCACTTATGTTCTTGGCTCCTTTGTCGAAGATTAGCTGTCCGTAGATGTGTGGTTTTATTTCTGGGCTTTCAATTCTGTTCCATTGATCTCTGTGTCTGTTTTTGTACCAGTTTCATGCTGTTTTGATGACTATAGCTTTGTAGCATATGTTGAAGTCAGGGATTGTGATGCCTCCAGCTTTGTTCTTTTTTCTCAGGATTGCTTTAGATATTCAGAGTCTTTTGTTACACCATATGAATTTTAGGATTCTTTGTTCTATTTCCATGAAGGCTGTCATTGGGATTCTCATTGGGATTGCATTGAATCTGTAGATTGCTTTAAGTATGATGGACAATTTAAACTTGTTTATTCTTCCAATCCATGTGCATGGAATCTCTTTCCATTTATTTATGTCATCATCGATTTCTTTCAATAGTGTCTTATAGTTTTCATTGTATAGGTCTTTCACCTCCTTAGTTAAATTTATTCCTAGATATTTTATTCTTTTTGTTACAATTGTAAATGAGATTGTGTTCTTGAGTTCTCTTTCTGTTAGTTCATTATTAGAGTGTAGAAATGCAACGGATTTTTGTAAGTTGATTTTGTCCCCTGCAACTTTGCTGTAGTTCTGGATTATTTCTAATAGTTTTCCAATGGATTCTTTAGGGTTTTCTATATATAAGATCATGTCGTCTGCAAACAGTGAGAGCTTCACTTCTTGCATACCAATTTGGACACCTTTTATTTCTTTTTCTTGCCTAATTGTTCTGGCCAAAACCTCCAGTACTGTGTTGAATAAGAGTGGTGAGAGTGGGCAACCTTGTCTTATTCTTGTTCTCAGAAGGATGGCTTTCAGTTTTTTCCCATTGAGTAAGATGTTGTCTGTGGGTTTGTCATATGTGACCTTTATTATGTTGGGGTACGTTCCTTCTATACCCATTTTATTGAGAATTTTTATCATAAATAGATGTTGGATCTTATCAAATGCTTCTCTGCATTTATTGACATGATCATGTGGTTTTTATTCCTCATTTTGTTAATGTGGTGTATCACATTGATTGCTTTGTGGATGTTGAACCATCCCTGCATCCCTGGTATAAATCCCTCTTGATCATGTTGTATGATCCTTTTAATGCATTGCTATATTTGGTTTGCCAATATTTTGTTGAGGATTTTTGCATCTACATTCACTACCAATATTGGCCTGTGATTTTGCTTCTTTGTGTTGTCTTTGTCTGGCTTTGGGATCAGGGTGATGTTGGCCTCATAGAATGAGTTAGGAAGTGTTCCACCGTCTTCAATTCTTTGGAATAGTTTGAGAAGGATATGTATTAAATCTTCTTTGAATGTTTGGTAGAATACTCCAGAGAAGCCATCTGGTCCTGAACTTTTATTTTTTGGGAGGTTTTTGATTACTGTTTCAATCTCTTTACTTGTGATTGGTCTATTCAGATTCTCTATTTCTTCTTGATTCAATTTTGGGAGGTTGTATCAGTCTAAGAATTCATTTCTTCTAGATTGTCCGGTTCAACGGCATATAGTTTTTCATGGTATTCTCTTATATTCCTTTGTATTTCTGTGGTATCCATTGTAATTTCTCCTCTTTCATTTCTAATTTTATTTATTTGAGCCTTTTCTCTTTTTTTCTTGGTGAGTCTGGCTAAGGGTTTGTCAATTTTGTTTATCTTCTCAAAGAACCACCTCTTAGTTTCATTGATCCTTTCTACTGTCTTTTGGTTTCTATTTCATGTATTTCTGCTCCAATTTTCATTATTTCCATGCTTCTGCTGGCTTTGGGCTTTGTTTGTTCTTCTTTTTCTAGTTCTGTTAGGTGTAGTTTAAGATTACTTATTTGAGATTTTTCTTGTTTGTTAAGGTGGGCCTGTATTGCTGTGAATTTCCCTCTTAGGACTGGTTTCCTGCATCCCGTATGAGTTGGTATGGTGCATTTTCATTTTCATTCGTCTCCAGATATTTTTTGATTTCTCCTTTAGTTTCTTCAATGATCAATTGATTGTTCAGTAGCATGTTGTTTAGTCTCCACATATTTGTCACTTTCCCAGCTTTTTTCTTGTAGTTGATTTCTAGTTTCATGGCATTATTGTTGGAAAAGATGTTCGATAAGATTTCAATCTTCTTAAGTTTATTGAGGCTTTCCTTGTTTCCCAACATGTGGTCTATCTTTGAGAATGTTCCATGTGCACTTGAGAAGAATGTGTATTCTGCTGTTTTTGGATGGAGCATTTCATATATATCTATTAAGTCCATCTGGTCTACTTTTTCATTTAATTGCACTGTTTCCTTGTTGACTTTCTGTCTGGATGATCTATCCATTGGTGTAAGTGGGCTGTTAATGTCCCCTACTATTATTGTGTTGTTGATGTCTCCTCTTACGTCTGTTAATAGTTGTTTTATGTACTTTGATGCTCCTGTGTTAGGTGCATATATGTTTATGTGTTATGTCTTCTTGGTAGAGTGTCCCGTTTATCATTGTATACTTCCCCTCTTTTGTCTCTCATTGCCTGTTTTATCTTGAAGTCTACTTTGTCTGATATCAGTATGGCAACACCTGCTTTCTTTTGTTTGCCATTAGTTTGCAGTATCATCTTCCATCCCTTCCCTCTGAGCCTGTGTTTGTCTTTAGAGCTGAGATGTGTTTCCTGGAGGCAGCATATTGTTGGATCTTGGTTTGTAATCCATCCAGCCATTCTGTGTCTTTTGATTGGAGAGTTCAATCCATTTACATTTAGAGTGATTATTGAGATATGAGGGCTTAGTGCTGCCATTTTATCTCTTGTTTTCTGGTTGTTCTGGTTTCTTGTCCTGTGTAGTTCTGACTGCCATTTCAGTTTGTTGACTTTCTATAATGGTTTTCTCTGTATTTATCATTTGTGTCTCTGTTCTGATTGTTTGTTTAGTGGTTACTGTGAGGTTTGTATGAAAGATCTCCTAGATGAGATAGTCCATTTCCTGATAGCCTCTTATCTCCTTAGCCTAAGCAGGTTCCAACCCTTTCCTCTTTCCTGTCTAAGTTATTTTTGCCACAAATTCAATTGTGTCATGAGTTTCTGACTAAAATGAAATGATTATAGTTATTTTTGATGCTTTCCTTCCTTTTTTCTTTAATGTTATAATTAAATGTTTACTAACCTGGTCTGATAGAGAGAGCTGCAATTTTTAAATTTTGTCTGTCTGTTTATCTCCTTTCTCAAGGCTTTGTAAACCTTTTGATTTTTTTTTCAGGTATGAGGGCCTTCTTGATCATTTCTTGTGGTGGTGGGGGTGTGGGTCTTCTGGCAATGAATTCCATCAGCTTTTGTTTATCTGGGAAAATTTTTATTTCTCCATCGTATCTAAAGGATAGTTTCACTGGATAGAGTATTCTTGGCTGAAAGTTTTTGTGTTTCAGTATTTTGACTATATCGTTCCACTTTCTCCTAGCCTGTAAAGTTTCTGCTGAGACATCTGCTGAAAGCCTGATAGGGGTTCCTTTGTAAGTTATTTTCTTCTGCCTTGCTGCCCTTAATATTTTTTCTTTGTCATTGACATTTGCTGGTTTTACTAATATATGCCTTGGAGAAGGTCTTTTTACATTGATGTAATTAGGAGTTATATTGGTTTCATTTACATCTAGTCCCAGCTCCTTTCGCAGGTTTTGGAAGTTTTCAGCTATTATTTCTTTGAACAAACTCTCTCCTCCTTTCTCCCTCTTGAATACCTGTATTCCTTATGTTGCATTTCCTAATTGAGTCAGATATTTCTCAGAGAATTTCTTCATTTCTTTTTAGTCTTAGTTCTCTTCCTTCCTCCACCTGAAGCATTTCTATGTTTCTGTCCTCTAAATTACTAGTTCTGTACTCCATAACATCAGCTCTGTTTTTTAAGGATTCTAGATTGTTTTTTATCTGATTAATTGTGTTCTTCATCTCCAGCATTTCTGTTTGGTTTTTTTGTTTTTTTTGTTTTTTTTTTTTTTTGAGTTTCAATCTCTTGTGTGAAGAATTTCTTCTGCTCATTGATTTTATTCCTGAGTTCATTGAACTGCCTTTCTGAGTTTTCTTGTAACTCGTTGAGTTTCTTTATGATAACTATTTTGAATTCTCTGTCATCTATATTGTAAATTTCTGTGTCTTCAAGATTGGTTTCTGGACACTTCTCATTTTCCTTCTGGTCTCAAGTGTTAATGTATTTCTTTGTGCTGTTTGATGGGGTGGACCTTTGCTGGCATATAGTTGGAGTATCTGGTTTCAGATTCCACCTGACACCGCTGAGAGGTGGGCAGGAGCTGTGTTTTCTGAGCCCACCACATCTTCTGGCAATTGTGCTTGTCTGTTGTAAGCCATGCCAACAGGGTCTACCTGTGTTTTCCTGCTGCCCACTGCTGTTTCATACATGCTGGTACAGATCCCCTGCCCTGGCTGACTAGTGCACCACGTGGAATGGGAGGGGTGGGGCAATTTCTTTTCTGCCCAAGCTCCTGCTCTGCACCCGCTGGCAGCCTACCTGAGCTACTCAGCTTGGTGGAGGCACCTCCATGGTGACTGAGCCACCTCAGTGTGGAGCATTCCTTCTGGCTGGGAAGCAGCTCCAAGACCAAAAGCATTTCTGTGGAGAGCTGCCTTTTCCTCTTTCTCCTCTCAGAGTCATGTGCCAGCTGCTGCCTGAGGTCCCATGCCCCAGATTATTGCAGCTGGGGAGGGGGAGGAGGTCCACTTACCTCCTTCCACTGCTTCCTGGGGGATCCAGTACCCCCACTTTGAGACATATGGCCATGTGGATCTCTCTGATGTCTCTATTGTGCTGTATGGATGTCCTCTGCTAGCCAATGAATATCCTTTTCATTGTATCTTAGGGGGGAGAGGCAATGAGAACAGCTCACTCTGCCATGATACTGATGTCACTCCCTTCTCGATTTTTTGACTCTTTAACATTCAGGATATTAGTCCTTTCTGATAAAAGTTGCAAACATTTTTTCACTCCTTTGCCTTTCCTTATGTTGTTTTTTAAAAAAATTAATAGACTTTATTTTAAAGCGCAGTTTTAGCTTTATGGAGAAACTGTGCAGAAAGTACAGAGTTCCATATAATTTCTTTGCCTCGTACGGTTTCCCCTATTATTAACGTCTTTTATTAGTGTGATACATTTGTTACAATTGATGAGTCAATATTGATACATTGTTATTACTCACTAAAGTCCATAGTTTACATTAGGGTCCACTCTTGGTGTTGTACAGTCTATGGGTTTTGATAATGCGTATCACATATCCACCATTACAGTATCATACAAAATTGTTTCACTGCCCTAAAAATCCCCTGTGCTCAACCTATTCCTCCCTCCTTCACCCCAAACCCCTGGCAACCACTGATCTTTTTACTGTCTCTATAATTTTCTCTTTTCCAGAATGTCATATAGATGACGTTTTTGTGTAGCCTTTTCAGACTGACTTCCTTCTCTTAGGAATATGCATTTAGGATTCTTCCATATCTTTTAATGGCTTGATACTTCATTTATTTTTATTGCTGAATAATATTCCATTGTCAGGATGTACCACATTTTTTTATCTACTCACTCACTGAAGAACATCTTGGTTGCATTCACAGTCTGGCAATTATGAATAAAGCTGCTATAAACATCCATGGGCAAGTTTTTGTGTGGACATATGTTTTTAACTCATTTGGGTAAATACCAAGGAGCACAATTAATGGGTCATATGACAAGAGTATGCTTAGCTTTGTAGGAAACTGCCAAACTATTTTCCAAAATGGCTGTACCATTTTTTATTCCCGTCAACAATGGATGACAGTTGCTGTTACTCCACATCCTCACCAGCATTTGTTGCTGTCAGTGTGTTGGCTTTTAATCATTCTTATAGACATATAGTGGTATCTCATTGCTTTAAGTTGTAACTTTGCCCAATTATATGTGATGCTATGCATCTTTTCATATGTTTAATTGACATCTGCATATCTTCTTTGGTGAGGTGTCTGTTCAGATCTTTTGCCTAGTCTTTTGTTAGCTCATTTATTTTTGTCAAGTTTTAAATGATTTTTTTTTGTATATTTTGGATAGAAGTCCTTTATTACATTTGTGTTTTGCAAATATTTTCTCCCAGTCTGTGGCTTGTCTTCTCATTCTCTTGATAGTGTCTTTTGCAGAGCAGAAGTTGTAATTTTAATGAAGTCCCGCTCATCAATTTTTTTTCTTTCATGGATTGTGTTTTTGGTGTTGAGTCTAAAAATCATCACTAAGGCCAAGGCCATCTAGATGTTCTCCTATTTTATCTTAGAGAAGTTTTATAGTATTGTCTTTTACATTTACGTCTATGATCCATTTTGAATTAATTTTTGTGAAATCCATAATGTTAGTGTATAGATTCCTTTTTTTTTTAATATGGATGCCCAATTTTGCTAGCATCATTTTTTGAAAAGACTATTTGTCCTCCATTGAATTACTTTTGCTCCTTTGTCAAAGATTAGTTGACTATATTTGTATGGATCTATTTCTAGGTTCTCTACTCTGTTTTATTGATCTGTCTATTCTTTCACCAATACCTCATTGTATTGATTACTGTAGCTGTATAGTAAATTTTGAAGTCGAGTAGTGTCAGTTTTCTGACTTTGTTCTTGTTCAGTATCTTGTTGGTTATTCTGGGTCTTTTGCCTTTCTGCATTTAGTTTTGTAGTTTTCTTCTAACAGGTTTTGTACATATTTTGTCAGATTTATACCTAAGTATTTCATTTTGCAGGGGAGATGCTAATGTAAATGGTATTGTGTTTTTAATTTCAAATTCCAATTGTTGATTGCTGGTATATAGGAAAACAATTGACTTTTGTATACTAACCTTGTATCCTGCAAACAAGTGATTATACACTTCTTAGTTCCAGAAGTTTTATTGTCAGTTCTTCCAGCTTTTCTGCATAGACAATCATGTCATCTGCAAACAAAGACAGTTTTATTTTTTCTTCCCAATCTGTTCACCTTTGATTTCCTTTTCTTGTCTTATTGTTTGATTTTTCTTCCATATGATCTTTCAAATCAACTTGGCTAATTCAAGGAAAAAAAAATCTTTCTGAATTTATACATAACTTAGGGAGATCCACATTTGTATGACCTTGACTCTTTCTGTTCAAAAACATATGTCTTTGCATCAAGTCTAATTTTGTGTCTTTCAGGAGTAGGTTATAGTTTTCTCATATAGATTTTCCACATTTCATGTTAGGTTTATGTGTAGCTATTTTGTTTAAAATGTTTTGATATTGTAAATCTCTCCCATTAGATCTTCTAATTGGTCATTGTTTAGATATATAAAAGCTATTGTTTTCTACATGCTAAGTTTATGTTATTTTTATAAAATTCTCTTATTGTTTGTAGCAATTTTTCCATTAATTATTTTGTTTTCCAGCTATATATTCATAACATTACAGAAATCGTTTTAGCTTCTTGTTTCCAACTCTTATGCCTCAAATTGCTTTCTCATGTTTGATTTATTGGCTGATATCTCCAATACCAATTTGAATACAGACATAATGGGCACCCTTGTCTTTTTTCTAATATTAGTGTCCATTAAGTAAAATGCTAGCTTTGGGCTGAATTATACAGAATTTGTACTTTTTAAAATTTAAACTTCTGGTGCTGGTCCTGTGGCCAAGTGGTTAAGTTCGTGTGCTCTGCTTCGGTGGCCTAGGGTTTCACCAGTTTGGATCCTGGGCACAGACATGGCACTGCTCATCAGGCCATGCTGAAGCAGTGTCCCACATAGCACAACCAGAGGCACTCACAACTGGAATATACAGCTATGTACTGGGGGGCTTTGGGAAGAAAAAAAAACGATTGGCAACAGTTGTTAGCTCAGGTGTCAATCTTTAGAAAAAAATTTTTTTTAACTTTATTGAAGAGTAATACAGGTAAAGGAAAATGCACAAATGATTAGTTTACAGATAAAGGAATTTTCACAAAGTGAACACACTTGTATAGCCAGCACCCTGGTGAAGAAGTAGAAAGTTACTATTTCCCCAGAAGTCTCCCTTCATGCCCCTGCTAGTCATCACTCTTACTAAAGGACCACTGTTCTTTTGACTACCAGCACGATACACTACTTTTGCCTATTTGGGGACTATATATAAATAGAGTCATATTCTTTTGCATCTCCCTTCTTTTATTTAACATTGTGTTTGCGAGATTCACCCATTATTTCTGTGAGATTCACCCATTATGTCATGTGAACAATAGTTTGTTCTTTTTCATTGTTACATAGTATTCCATTTCATGTATTATGCCACAATTTGTTTATCCATTCTTCTCTTAATGGACTTTTGGATTGTTTCCAATTTGAACTTGTTATGAATAGTATTGCTATTAACATTATTGCTGAATTTCTGTGGAATATATACTTAGAAGTAGAATTTCTGAGTCAAAAGATATGCATGTTCTGAGTTTATAGATATAGATAAATGATTTTCTGGAGTATTTGTACCAAGATATGCTCCCATTAACAGAACATGAGAGTTTTAGTTGTTTTGAAATCTCATCAACCCTTGGTATTGTCTGTCTTTTTCTTTCATTTTGCTTTATTTAATTTTTTTGTGGTCATGTCTTATTATAGTTTTATTTGATGTTGAGCACCTTTTGATGTGGTTGTTGGTCATTTGGTTATATTTTTTGTGAAGTACTCATTCAAGTCTTTTGTCCATTTTTCTCTTGGGTTGTCTGTCTTTTTCTTATTGATTTCTAGGACTTTTAACATATTCTGGAGATGAATTATTTCTTGGGGATATGTAATACATATATCTTTTCTCATGCTGAAGCTTGCCCTTTCACCTTCCTAGTGTTATCTTTTGATAAACAGAAGTTCTTAATTTCAATTAAATCTAGTTTACTAGTCTCTTCTTTCAGGGTTTATGAGTTTTAGATATTCTGCTATGTTTTCTTCTCAATGATTTAGTATTTCATCTTTTATATTTGGAGCTACAATCCATCTGGAATTGATTTCTGTGTACAGTGTGAATTAGATGTCAAGGCTCATTTTTCCCCCCATATGGTTATCCAATAGATCCAACAATATTTATTGAAAGGATTGGTCTTTCCTTATTGTACTGCATTGTCAGCACTGTCATCAATCAGGTGACCATATATGTATGAGTCTGTGTCTGGACTTTCTATGCTGTTTCACTGGTCTATTTGTCTGTTCTTATGCCTTCATCACACTGTCTTAGCGGCTGTAGCTTTATAACAAGTCTTTTTTTCATTGTGGTAAAATGTACCTAACATGAAATGCTACCATTTTAACCATTTTTTCTAGTGCACAGTTCAGTGGCATTAAGCACATTCACAGTGTTGTACAACTATCACCAGCATCCATACTCAGAATGTTTTTTATTTAAAACATTTTTAAATTGTGGTAAAACATAGACCATAAAATGTGCCATCTTAACCATTTCTAAGTGTACAGTGTGGTACTGCTATGTATGTTCACATTGCTGTGCAGCAGATCTCCGGACCGTTTTTTTTAATCTTCCTACACTGACACTTGATACAATAACTCCCAATTACCCCCTCTCTCCAGTCTCTGGAAACTTCTGTTCTACTTTCTGACTCTAAGAATTTGACGATTCTATGTACCTCATATAAGTGGAGTCATACAACATTGGTCCTTTCATGACTGGCTACTTTCACTTAGCAGAATGTCCTCAAGGTTCATCCATGTTACAGCGTGTGTCAGAATTTCCTTCCTTTTTGAGACTGAGTGATGTTCCATTGTATGTATAGACCACATTTTGCTTAACAATTTATCCATTGGTCGACACTTGCGTTGCCCCCACCTTTTGGCTATTGTGACTAATGCTGCTATGAACATGAGTGTACAAGTGTCTGCTTGCATCCCTACTTTCAATCCTTTCGGGTGAAGACATGAAGTGAGGCTGTATAACAAGCCTTGATATCTGATAATGTAGCTCCTTTAGCCCTGTTCTTTTCCTTAAAGAACATTTTGGCTATTCTTGAGCCTTTTCACTTCCCAGTGAATATTTAGAATCAGCTTAGCAAGTAAAACAATATCCTGGCATTTTGATTGGGATTACTTTAAATCTACAAACCAATTTTGGATAATTGACATTTTTACTGTATTGAAGTTTCCTTTCCATGAGCTCTGCATATCTGTCTGTTCATTTACGTCTCCTTTCATTTTTTTCCATCATATTTTGTAGTTTTCAGTATAGAGATCTTAAACACCCTTGGTTAGATTTATTCCCAGGTATTTGATGTTTTCTTGATGCAGTTGTAAAAGGTGTCATTTAAAAAATTCACTTTCTCGTTAGTCTTGCTGGTACAGAGAAGTACAATAGATTTTGTGTATTTTCAATTCAGCAACTTAGTTAAGGAGACAGTTCTGATACCTAATCTTCCAGGGCACTAAATCAAATCTCACAATGATCGCAATCTCTTTTAACTCATCTACTGTATTTTTTAAATTTTGAGAAGCATGTTAGTTAAGCTCCATGGAGTTAGTGTGGGTGCATATGTGTGTGTGTGCATGCGTGTGGTGCATGTCTGTCCGGTATGTGCACGCCCTCAGGAGCACTTATTAGTTTCTTACTTGGTGCTCCTCAGTCTCCTTGAGCAGCCAGTTCCCTGCGCACATGTTCCAATGGTTCTGCCTTCTCCTTCCCTGTCAGGTTGCTGGGTCGCCTACATGCAGCTACTGTTCCCTGTGGTCTTAGCTCTCAGGTCTCATGGGAGAGCTTCCTAGTGACAGGAACCTCGCAGGTTGTAAAAGGCAAAGGAATCTCTGGCCTTGTGGACCTCAGTAACAGGGGCCGTCAGACACTTAGGGGCCTCTGAGGGACCCTCTGTGCCCTCAGGTCTTCCATCATGATTCTATCTCAAGTTTAGGGAAGCCCCTATCCACCAGGTCAACTCCTCTTGGCCTTTTGGGGTCAGGGTGGCTCTGGACTATTTTTACTCAGAACACTCTGATAACAAATGTTTAGGCTTTTTCCACACTAACAACCATTTCTCCAACTCTCTGGACACCAACTGTGCCCTTCAGTTGAATTCAAGTCTGACACTAACTACCCAGAAGCTTTGTTATTTATCTTATATTCTTCCCTCCCTCCATTTCATGCAAGTAAGCAGGCTCTGAGTGGCCTCTCCTCAGGGATGGTTAAAGACAAACCTGGTTAATGTCAGTGGCTCTTTCTATTCTTTGAAATTGCCTGAGGAGTTGCCTTTACGGGCTTCAAGAGGGAAAAGGAAAGAGGTCAGTAGGGTCAAGACTACAAGACCACAGGGGCTGGCCCCGTGGCCGAGTGGTTAAGTTCGCGTACTCTGCTGCAGGCGGCCCAGTGTTTCGTTGGTTCGAATCCTGGGCGCGGACATGGCACTTGCTCGTCAGACCATGCTAAGGCAGCGTCCCACATGCCACAACTAGAAGGACCCGCAATGAAGAATATACAACTATGTACCAGGGGCTTTGGGGAGAAAAAGGGAAAAAATAAAATCTTTAAAAAAAAAAAAAAAAAAGACCACAGATCCCTGGTGAAGTTGCAACACTCAGAAAGGGTGCCTGTGTAGGGTGCCATATTGCCTGGGTCCTGGACACTCAAATTGCCAACAATGACAAGAGTTTTGGGCTCTCAAGCAAAGCGTGGATGGCTGGCCAGAGTTGGAGAAACCATGCAAGCCTGGGACTCAGCAGCAACCCAAAAGACAAAAGCACACAGGGGTGCCCCAGATGCTTTGGGTTGGCCAAAAACATCAGAAGCTCAATCCTGGGCTGGGAGATATGTGGGTGTGAGGGAGAGGGGAGCTAATGGAGGTCAAGGTTGGGCTTCCTGCTAACTCGGCAGGATGGAGATTGTTCTGGGTTGAATTGTGTCCTCCAAAATGATTTGTTGAAATCCTAACCTCTAGTACCTCAGAAAGTGACCTTATTTGGAAATAGGGTCTTTACTAACGTAATCAAGTTAAAATGAGGTCACTAGAGTGGACCCTAATCCAATGTGACGGGTATCCTTATAAGAAGGGAAATTTGGACACAGACACACACACAGGGAGGACGCCGTGACCTCTGGAACCGTGAGACAATACCTTCCTATTGTTTAAGCCAGTCAGCTTGTGGTACCTTGTTATGGCGGCCCTCGCAAACTAACACACGCACTCAGAACTGGATTTAAGGAAAGTAAAAACGCAATATTTCTTACACACTAGTCTCACTAGCCAGCGACTGGAGAGCTAATTTTCTGAAAGTCAATGTGGTTTTCTGCAAAGTTTCTAAAATTGCATAGTATCCTTCGGCTGTCCATCCCAGGTTATAATATCTCCTCCCTGGAAAGCCCTTTCCCCTCCTTTTACCCTCACAGGAGTGTGGTGAGATAAATTCCACGTCACCGATGAGGAGCCTGGCAGCCAGAGAGGATCAAGGCCAAGAACACGACTTCTGATTCTTGGCCCCAGGGACGTCCCATCACCGTGCTGTCAGGGACTTCTCTCCTCTGAGGTCAAAGTCCTTCAGGTTGGAACTTCTCTTTATGGTCAGATTGTGATCCAGTCTCCCAGCAAACAACAAGAATGAAAATAACGTTCCCATGATTATATTGAAAAAAGAAGAAATAAACCACATGTTAGGGGGACAGAAGGAGAGGGGCCTGGCTCGGCCGGGGGAGAGATGAAGATGATTGGGATATTGGGAGGCAGCAAACTCAATAGGTGCCAATAGGTGTCTGTGTTCAATAAAGGAGCCAGCACAGACTGAAGTGGCATAAAGACATAGATTCCGTGGTCTGTACATCACCAGAAATAACTGTGGCTGGCATTGGTCAGACCACACTGTGGACGCCATGTTCAAGCCTAGGATCCAGTGCTCTTGGGGCTCCACCACACGAGTGTCATGTCGAGAGCACAGGAAGGAGAGGGGAGCTAGGAGCCAAGGCATATGAGGGAAGGGCTGTTGGTGGTCTGGACAGGAGCTAGGGGTGGGAACCGGATAACCATGGCGTGTGGACGCAGGCTTAGGTTCCAGGTCTAGACTGTGCTGGGGAAGAAGGGAACGTTGCCTCTTGGATCAGATGGAACTGTCGAGCGAGGGGTTCCCAGAGTGGCGGACAACTGTCCCAGAAAATATTTACACCACAGGGCGAGGGCCACGGATGGGACTGTAGGAGAATGAGAGGGAAGTACTTCCTAAATCCTAGGTTCTCTGTCTAGGACGATGCCTCTGACTTCTGTCTTTCTTTTCACGAACAATAATAAAAACAATTAGAATAAGAGCAACGAGGAAAATTGTCTTTGAGAGGAAACAACTTGAAAATTCTTACACTTTGTCAAGAGGCCACTAGGGGGCAGGGGAAGATAGCTATTTGAAGCCACTGAAAAACCACTGCAATCCCGATTCTCTTCTCCCCACCACAAAATGCTTGAGTGAAAAAGGAGCATAGCACAAACCAAAAATGGCTTTACCATTATCAAGAATTTCTAGTATTCCGAGGTAGCTTATATTTTATGGAGAGAGCGTTGAGTATCAAATGCAACTCTACCTTTAATGGCAATTCAAGAGTCAAAATTGAGTCATACCTACCAGTCAGCACTGTGCTTCCAGCTTGGCCATAGGAATAGAGAAGCACAAATGCGTTGTGGTCACTGACTTCAAAGAGTGTTTGGTTGAGTTGGGAAAATGAGGAACAGACAGCGGACATTTAGAGTCGACACAGCTGATTTCTTCACTGCTGCTGCCATTTGATTTTGAAGGACCATAAGTCAAAGATACGCCCAAGGAAATCAGCCTCAGCTACAGCCTTGTTCTGGTCTCAGAAAAGTTTGAAATTGTTACTACGCGATGGATGTTTTCCATTGGAACTATTCCTGGCTCACAAAGCACAAAGAAAGTACATCATGACGTATGCCAAACTAGTTGCCAGGCATACTGGAAAAGCACAGTGATAAACTTCTGTTGGTGCTTCACGGCTTATGAGGGCCTTTTAGTTAACTATCTTATGCAAGGAATTAAGCAGTTGATGGAATGATCTTATGGATTGAATTAAAACACCTTTCTACCCTGAGGATCTATGATCTCTGAAAAATTCTATGAGGTAAGGAAGAAAGACAACATCCCGTTCAAGGAAGCTGGGGCTCTGAGGACTTATTTCTCCAAGTCCTTTCATTCAACAAACGTTTATGAACTCTGTGCTAGGCCTGAGGAGTGTTGAGGGGCTCATAGATTGAGACATCACCTCAGAACAGTGTTGTCTGAGGTGACTTAGAGATGTGTACAAGGAGCTATGTGAGCAGAGAGGCGATGTTCTGAGGCTCAGCTGAAGAAAAGGGACCAAAGAAGGCCGTACAGAGGTGGTGGTTTTTTAGTTACCTTGACAATACTCAAGGCGCTTGGCAACAGCAAAAACCAAACCACCATGGAGGGAGACTTCTGTGTTCCAAGTTGCACAGGATTCCCACAAAAACAAAACAAAACAAGATCAGCCCTGTGGGAGATGAGCTTACAAAAAAACCCCAAACAAACAAACTGCAAAACACTAAAGGACATATTCGCCATGAGTAAAATCAAACATCCACACCAAACCTTGTAACTTTCAGATAATAGAATGCTCATATAGAGACTATAAAGTAATATGTTTAAAATAAAAACCATTGAAGAGAGATTCATGAGGATAAATATGACCAGATGGCTTTGAAGAAGACCAAATAGAACTTCTAGAAATGAAAAGTAGAATCTTTTAAATGAAACACTCAGTGGGTGCGATTAAGCAGCAGCTTAGAGGCAGCTAAAGAAAGAGTTTATACATTGGAAGATGGTGCCAAGGGGAGATAGAGAATATTAAAGAAAGCTTAAGAGATGTGTAGGGTAGACTAGCAAGAGCTGCCATAGTCTTAATAGGAATTTCAGGTGAGGATAGAAAGAATGAGAGGGTGACAATCCTCCAAGAGATACTGGCTGAGATTTTTTTAGAATTAATAGAAGACAAAATTCTTTAAATTCCCATGGTAGAGAACCCTGAGCAATATAAATAAAAATAAAGGCACACTTAGACAGATGAAAATGAAACTGAAGAACACCAGAGAGGGAGAAAGCTATTAAATCTCTCTGAATTAAGAAGCCAGAGATTAACAAACAAACAAACAAACAAGCTTACCTGAAAAACAGCAACAGTTCGACTGACAGTAGCCTTCTCAGTATTAACGAGAAAAGTCAGAAGACAGTGCACCTGCTGACAGAAAATAACTACAAGTGTAGATGCCAAAATCTAGCTAAACTGTTGTTCAAGAGTGAGGGCAAAATAAAGACATCTTCAATCAAACAAAATTGGAAAGTTACCCATAGCAGACCCTCCCTGAAAGAAACACTAAAAAATATGCTTCGGAGAAAGAAAAATAAATTTACTCTAAAGGGAATGAGTAGAAAGCTGGAAGCCTCTGCTTTCCCCTGTTATTCTTCTTCCTGCATTCAAATTCCTTTCTATTTCCCTCCATCTCCTACCTCACAGTTAGGAGGGACTGACAAAGAGGATGCTCACCCAATGGTGATGGCAGGAGAACTTAATGGGTCCCTCTATTATACCACTGTCCCAACAGGGCACTAATCTCTGCCCACTTACATATGTGTTCTGGATGCCTCTGGTTGGGGTTACCTATCAGCTCATCACTCTTGGGACAAGGGATGGCAGCCAGAGGGATGCCAAAGTGCATCAGAGGGTCCCCCCAACTGTATACAATTGCTCAGGCTATAGAAGTGGCCAGACTTTCTGATTTTGTGAGGGAATCTCCCAGATGTACAGTAATTGTCACAATGATATCGCATTGGTAGAAGTAGGCACCTGTCTTTGGGTTCTCTCTGAATCTGACGCTAAGACAAAGATGTCTAGATAGAGTAGTTTATTTGGGAGATGATCCTAGGAGATGCTGGCAGGGGCATGCAGAAGTGAGACAGGCAAGGGAAGGCAGCCAAGAAAGCATGTGGTATCAAGTCAGCTCCCACTGTGGGTGACTGAAGCCTAACTCCACACCAAAAGCCCTGGAAGCCAACGTAGAACACACACCGCAGTGTCATCCCACCTGAGGGGTGAGGGAGCTGGGGAATTTATACACCAACTCCTGTTGACCATTGTTGGGGGGCTGCTCCTGGGAGCTTTAATTTCCTGGCTCTTTGGCCTGCTGCACAGGTGGCGAGGGGGCTCCAAGTCTAGAGAAGGTCCTCAGGACAAGAAATGAGGGGCTGGCAGTTGGAATTCTGGCCTGTCGGTGCTGCAGGGGAAGGACGCATCTGCTAGAGCACCTTAATTCAATGCCTTTAGGAGAGTGTGCTTTTTTTATGGGTGAAAATAAAAAAGACCCCAGTGAACTCTGGACCATGAGTAACTGTCTTCCTCAGAGGTAAAAGGTACCTTAGAACTTCCTGTTGCTCACTGGCATTTTCTAAGTGAACCCCTGCCTCAGGCTCCCAGTTCTCTTGCAAACATCGGGAGGGGCTGTGGGCAGCCTAGAACTTTTCATCATCATTAAAATGACAGAATCTAAAAACACCCAAGTGTGATCTGTCTACTGGCTTTGCTAACGGCCCAGCAGGCAGTCTGGCAGGTGGATGTGTGCTTGCAAAACCATGCAGTGCAGCTGGCCCTGCAGACAGCAGGCGATGGATTCCAAAGGGGCAGGATGTTCAGGATACTTAAACTACTGGCTGACTTAAAATACAAAAAAGAGGACACACTTTTATATTACCGATATTTGCCCAGACTTTAGTACTATAAAAAGAACTAGAAGGGAATAGAATTAGAAACACACCTTTTGGCAATCCTAAAATAAACTGGAATGAAGAGCTTTCAGGAGAGACAGGAAGAACACCGGGGCAGATGGCATTACATACTGCAATTTGGCCTTGGCGGCGACCACAGTGGGGTGACCTGTCCTGTCCCACTGCATGACTTTAATGACCCTGTTCTTTCTCTTCTTTTGTTCGTTTCTATGGTCTACAATTTTATTTTAAGTGCCTGGTATTTTATCAGGTCCCTAATAGCTTGGGCATTCATTATTTGCAAGGAAGGGGGTTCAGCTAGTTACCTCATCTGTAAAATAAAGATGCTAACTCTTGCACCTCCTCATTTCAGCCTCTTCTCACTCTCTCTGCTATTCTGTTGACGTGAAGAGGAAGGATGGTAGTTGAGAGCCCTGCATCCATCTTGGCAGCTGTTAATGAGACTAGTATAAAAAGCTGTGATATTTCCATTCTTACCAGAAGAGAAGGGAATTCTGTCACTAACTCCTCTGTCCCTAAGCTGAAACAGGCCACAGAACTTGAATGAGGGTCTTGTTATACTTTAATATCAACTTCAGCTTTTTTTTTTTCTTTTGCTGGAGAAGATTCTCCCTGAGCTAACATCTATTGCCAATCTCCCTCTTTTTTTGCTTGAGGAAGATTCATCCTGAGCTAACATCTGTGCCAGTCTTCCTCTATTTGTATGTGGGTCGCCACCACAGCATGGCTGACCAGTGGTGTAAGTCTGTGTCCAGGATCTGAACCCGTGAACCCAGGCCGCCAAAGTGGAGTGCACCAAACTTAACCACTATGCCATGGGGCTGGCCCCTCAAATTCAGCTTTATGCATCCATTCCACCCATCTATCAATCCATCCTTTTATCCACCCACCCATTATTCCATCACATTCAGCCAGCCAGCCATCCTTTCTTCCATCCCAACCATCTTTCCATTCATCTATCCAACCAACCCAAGCAGCCTCCCTTTCCTCCCTTCCTTCCTTCCTCCCTCCCACCCTTCCTTCCTTCCCCCCTTTCTTCCTTCTTTCAATTAATGCATCTCAAACTTTCTTCCTTCCATCCATCCATCCATTTATCATTGCCATCCAAGGTTTATTGATTACCTCTGGGCTAACTAAGCATTGAAATACAGAGGCAAAAATAGTTTTACCCTCAACAAGTTTACCTTGAATAACATTGTAAAAAATCTATAAATTGGTATAATCTTTTTTTCTTTTTATTTTAAGGGAAATAATTTTCTCTAGTAATATTTGTGAATCTTCCCACATTCAGAGGTAAGCATATTTATGAAAAGTGGAGAGAGAATATTTGAGAATTTCATCGCAATTCAATATGGGACCCTCAAGCAAGTGTCTTCCAAGGATGCTTCCTCTTATTGGTTAGCCCCTTCTTTTGTGGATTTTTCTTCGGCATTGTAGATGACCTCATCCACTTTTCTAGTGCAGTAGAAAAGAGACCAAACCTTCCAGATGAACAGGAGGATTCTCGGAATGTGCACAGCAGACAGAATGAGCATCCCTGGGCCACGTCTTAGAAAATGTGGTCCGTTGCAGCCTCACTTTATTGGTTTGGTAACTCCCAGCAAACCTCATAACCTCCCAAGTCTCGATTTTGCCAAATAGAGTTATTGTGGCCCTGCCTGCTTTTGCATAAACAGTGTGCAAATAGTCTCTAAAAAGAGCTTTGAAAAACCACTAACTATTAGACAAATGTGTTTCTTTTGAAATTGTTTATTATTTCTTAATTACACAAGTGCTAAATGTTGATAGTAGAAAAACCAGAAGATTCAAATGAGAAAGGATTAAAACAAACAAACATCAAAAGCGTTTAGTCTCCCCACTCAGAGTTTCCCTGAGATGTGTTTATTGACAAGGAAAGACACTGATGACGGATGCCCAAGAAGAAAAAAGCAGGTTCTAGAACAGGATACATGTAATGATGCCATCACTAAAAAATGTTTGCATGTATACATGTATATCTGGAAGATTATTTTTAATTAACTTTAATTATAATATTAATACATAATCTCAGAAAAGTCAGATAAGTAAAAGATAAAAATTTAAATTGATCATGACCTACTATCCAGCTATAGCCACTGATGACATTTTGGTATATTATCCTCAGAGAGTTTATTTAAATCCATATCGATATATTTTACAAATATTGTACCAGGTCATACATACAGATTTGTAACCTACTTTTTCTATGATATAACATGGCCAACTTTCCATATCAATACATAGACTTCATGATATTTTAATTAGCCTTTAGTATTCTGCCCTATGAACGGATCACAGTATACTCAATATACCCCGATGTTGGACGTTTAACATGTCCATCTTCCAAAAATTTAAAATTTTCTCCTTTAAAACATGTGCAATCAGGATCCATGCAGTTAAACTTTTGTGCACGTACATATTGCTGAATTGCATTGCAGAAATGTTGGACCATTTATTTTCTCGAGGTAGTATATGAGAGTCCTCCCACCCCCGGAGGATTGAATGTATTTATTTAAGTGCGAACTGGCAATGCCTTCTTCCTGTTCTAACAGAAAGAGGAGAGCGAAACGTCGGCCTCCAAGCCTAATCCCCTTGGGGCCAGGTGCTCCTGACAGGTAGCCTCTTTAAGCAGTTTTTTCTATATCCGTTCACTTGGGTTTTGCAAAACCAAGAAATATACAAATATGAATTCTCTTCCACCTCTTTTTTTATAAAGGGTAGCAAATTACATACACCATCCTGAACCTTGCCTATTTTTCTTAACAAGACTCGTAGAGGTCTTCCCTCATCAATACAGGCACATCCTCCCCTTCCTTCAGCAGCCAGTGTTTCAGCCCAGGGAGGCATCAAATTTGGTTAAGAGCCACCTGTCGTTCCACTGTTTTCTCTCACAAACAATGTTGCAAAGAAGAATCTCATACACATGTCCTCTTCTATGCATCCTGTAGCTATCACATAGATTCTCAGCAGCAGAATTATGTTTGTAATTTTTAATAGATATGGTCACATTTCCCTCCATAATGAATATACCAATTTACATGCCCACGAGCAATGTTCCAGGATGCCTGTCTTTCCACAGACCGGCCATCAGAGTGTAGTATTAAACATCAGGACTTTTGCCAATTGGGTGGGTGAAAATGGTAGTCAGCGCTGCTTTCTGTGAACGTGGCCCACATTTTCTAGTGTTTTTTTCTTTTTCTTTCTCTTTCTTTCTTTCTACCAATTCCTAGGAGCTCTTTTTTTTTTTTTTTTTTCCCTCCGCCAAGCCCCAGTACATAGTTGTACATCCTAGTTGTAGGTCATTCTAGGTCTTCTGTGTGGGATGCCACCACAGCACGGCTTCATGAGCAGTGGGTAGGTCCCGCCCAGGTTGGGAAGTGGCAGACCCGGGAGCCAAAGTGGGGCACACAAACTTAACCAGTTGGCCATGGGGCCTGCCCCCAGGAGCTCTTTATATATTAGGAAGATTTAGCCTTTTTGTAGATGAATTGCAAAAATATTTTTTTCCCTTAGTTTTTAAAAATTTAGCATATGGTGGTTTTTTCCTTTCCATGCAATAGGTTTAAAAAATATAGTAGAACATGTTAGTCTCATCTTTTATGCCTCTGGATTTTGAGGCATAGGTTGGAAAGTGTAGAATTAGGCTGTTCCTCAAGAGAGGGCACACCCGAGCCTCCGGGAGCCGGTTTGCCGGGTGGGACCCCACCGCCTGCCCCCCAGTTCCCAGATGGGCGCTGCGGCTCCTTGGGTCGTGGGAGGCTGACTGCCTTTTTCTTTTCTTTTTAAGCCTCATTTCATGGGAACAGGAGCGCTGTAAGTATCTCACACATCCATTTAGAGAGAACAGGGGGAACTGAATCAGGAGCGGGCTTATGTCAGGGGAAACACAATACCGGCTGGCCTCTCCATGCCCCCCTCCCCCAGCCAGCCCGCCTGCAGGCCCCGGGCTGCGGCGCGCGGCCTGCCCAGAGAGGGCAGCACCGCTAAAGGAAAGGAGACGCGCTCAGATGATGTGCGCGGGTGCTTTGAGCGCGTTTTTAGACTGCACTCTTCACAGCCCAGTACTTTATAAACCATGTCCTACAGAAACGGAGAGATCGTTGGACATTGCCGAGTAAGCAAGGATGCGCCTGGGCAACATGTTTCATGTGTGTCTTTGCCATTTTTCCTGGCTCTGATGCAACATTCTAGAAGAGTCCTAGGGCTTTACGAATCATGCAAAAGGATTCTAAGAGTTCAACCAGCTTGACTGCTAGCCTAGAGCCTCTCTCCAAGGCAGCTGTCTCAGCCGGGTGGCTGAGAGTTAAAGAAGAAAACACCCACCTGGCACTTAGGGGGCGGGGCCCTGCGCCAAGCGCTTGACGTGTGTCACGTCACTTTATTGTCACAGCCACCCCATGAGGCGGACACTGCTCTTACCCCCTTCTTACAGGTAGGAAAAAGGAAGGACAGAGAGTGGAAGACAGTGTTCAGAACTACCCACCTAGGAAGCGGCAGAGCTGGGATTTGAACCCAGGGCACACGCTCCGATCCGGGACACAGAGTGACCTCAGTTAGTTATGACTCAACCCCAAAAAGGAGAAAATATGATTTAAAGAGAAGGCAGGAAAGACAGTTAAAAAGAATTAGAAGTGGAGGAAACCTGTATGAGCAGCAGAAGATTAAGCTGAAGATGAGTGACGTTGCTGCGTTCCGCTGCTCCTGTGGGCACTGTCACTACCCCGCCACTGCTGTGAGGAGCCCGATTTCTACTGCAGGGAGCAGGGCACAGGCATGGGCCCCAGGGCTCCAGGCTCAGCCCTTCAGATCCCCCAGCTCTATGACGTGGGGCAAATCACTTTATTTCTTTTTTTTTTTTTAATTGTGGTAAAATATACATAACATAAAATATACCATTTTAAAAAAATTTTCCTGGTGTACAATTCAGCAGTACTCAGTGCATTCACAGCGTTGTGCAACTGTCACCATTATCCATTTCCAGAGCTTTCTCCTCATCCCAAACAGAAGCTCCATACCCACTCAGCAGTAGCTCCCATTCCTCCCGCCCCAGACCCTGGTAACCACTGTTCTACTTGGTCTCTATGACTGTGATGGCTCTGTGCACCTCATGTAAGTGAATCACACAATATTTGTCTTTTGTGTCTGGCTTATTTCACTTAGTATACTGTTTTCAAGGTTCATCCCTGTTTAGTATGTATCAGAATTTCATTCCTTTGGGAGGTTCAATAATATCCCATTGTATGCATGTACCACATTTTGTTTATCCATTCATCTGTTGATGGACATTTGGGTTGTTTCCACCTTTTGGCTCTTGTGAATAGTGCTGCTGTGAACGTTGGCGCACAAAGATCTGCTGGAGACCCTGCTTTCAATTCTTCGGAGTCTATACATCAGAGTGGAATTGCTGGGTCATGTGGCAATTCTATGTTTAACATTTCCAGGAGCTGCCAAAATCGTTTTATTTTTAAACAGGAGATTTTTTTTTCCTCACTCAGGATCCTGGACATAAAATAAGGTTCCTAGTCATTTCCCTGGGCCAACAAGCAGAATTTTTCCAGCCCCTTCTCCCTGAGACATCAGCCCTTCCAGAGTCTAGTTGTGTCCAGCTCACGCTCGCCCTGGGAATGAAACAGACAGAGCCTTTCCTGTCCTTACCTTGACTTTGCAACAGTCTTTGACCCAGTGGAGCCGCTCTTTCTTCTAGAGTCACCTTCCACGTTTGTTTCCTTCATAGTTTCTCCCTCTGTACAATATAAGTTCTGTGGGGCAGGCACATTTTTTCTCTCGTTTTCTATTATAACCTCAAAGCATAAGACGGTACCTGGTACATAGTCGGTACTCAAGAAATATTTGACGAATAAGAGAACTCCTAAGCCTTTCTGTACATTGTCTCATTTAATCCTCACAACCATTCTATGAAGGGCCACCATCCCTGCTCCACAGCCAAAAAACCGGACCAGAGCATTTCAGTAGCTTCGCTAAGGTAACATGGCTAGTCAAACTTTGATTCTACCTGGAAGCCAAAAGACAATGGCACGAGTGCGCACCAGCATCACTGAGGGAAACTAGTTCTCGCAAACCACCCACGAGCTATTCTTGAGGCCCCAAGAGGGCTGCCTCTTCCAGTGGGCACGCTCCTGCCCCTTCCTGGGTCTGGACTGGAAGATCTCTGTCCCATGTGCTCCAAGGAAGGGGCCCCCTGACTACTCCATCCTCAGCAGGGACCCTCTCCTTAGAGTCTCACGGAGAGCAGAGCGAGGCAGTGACATTAAATAGAACTTTACTGACAGGGCAAGGATAATGAAAGCACCAACCGGGAAATAAATTACAACACCCTCCGGCTCGGACCCATCCCCAAGGCTCCTCCTTGGGCCACCTGTCTTCACCACCAGCCCAGCCCCAGGTCCCCTACCAAGCCAGGCAGCTCACTGCCACCAGCGCAGTCCAGGCGTGCCCCCGTCTTAGTCTGCTTGGGCTGCCACCACAAAGGGCCACAGACTGGGTGGCTTAAAAAACCGAAATGTATTCTCTCACATACCTGGAGGCTGGAAGTCTGAGATCAAGGTGTCAGCAGCGTTGGTTCCTTCTGAGGCCTCCCTCCTTGGCTTGCAGAGGACCATCTTCTCTCTGTGTCCCCACATAGCCTTCCCTCTGTGCGTGTCTGGGTCCTAATCTCTTCTTATGAGGACATCAGTTAGACTGGATTAGGGCTCGTTCTAGTGACCTCATCTTAACTTAATTACCTCTTTCGAGCCCTTATCTCTAAGTTCAGTCACATTCTGAAGTACTAGGGGTTAGTACTTCAACGTAGGAATTATGGGAAGACACAATTCAGCCCAAAACCACTCAGCCAGAGGAGCACATTTCTCCTCCTTCCTAGGAGCGCAAGATTCTGCTGCAGGTCGCAGGCTTGTCGACCTCTTGCGAAGATGACTGCTAGTGGGTCTCTTCATTTCAGTGTCTCCTGTCAAGTGGGGAAGATTCTCAAGTCATGTGGTTATGTATAAGAGATAGTATGTGTCTGGTGGGGACAATGGGCTAAAAGGGCCCCCCGAGTATGAAATTGTAAAATCCTCCAATTCTAAAATATTTCCAGAAAATGCCAGTTATGAGATGATATGGAAAGGAGGGTAGGGTTGAGAGATGAGATGCTGAAAATGGAAGTCCACCCTCAGTGCAGAATTCTGCTCATCCTAACGTCGAAGGCCCTCACTTTAATCCTGTGAACAGAGCCGTCGCCTGCACTGGAAGAGCAGAATCCCTCACTTCACACGTGTCAGCGCAGGCCCACAAAGCACAGCTTTCTTCCTCTCCTGGAACCATAAATCAAGGTCTGTTCTGCACTCATCTGCTCGCCGGCTCTTGGCAGCCTTCTCTGGACCTTGGGGCTCTTTGAGTACTTACAGTCTTTGTTCAAATAAGCAGCCTCCCGATGGCTGGCCCAGATGTGAGGCCCACATCTGGAAACTATGCCTGGGCTTGGCCCAGGCGTTCAGGCTCAGGAGATGCATCTGTGTGTCAGGTACAGGCGCACCCTGCCCGGTGATCCGCACACAAGGCCCCGTGCAGGACAGAGGTCTTGGGGGCTGGGGGCTTGGTTTGGAGACAATGTGTTGAGTTAAATGCTAACGGGCCACCTGCCAACAGCACCACATTGCTTTCCCATCCCATTATCCTTCCCTGATTTTCTTGGCAGGGCCCAAGGTGCCAGGCCTGCTGTAAGCATCCAGCATACAACCCACCTATCTCGCTGCACCTTGCTGATGCTCCCACCCTGGCTTGGCCCAAGGGTGGTAATGGTGGTCCCAGCCTGGGCCTAGGTCTCCCAGTCTGGGGAATTACACCTGAGATTTATGGTGTGGCATAAGGGTGAATTGTTTCCACGTCACAAGTGGTTAGCTAAGAGGTGGCTCCTATTCTTAAAGAAAACGCTGTGCTATGAAGCCAAAAATACAGCATGACCCACTTCAGACCAGCGCCATCTGTCCAAGGAAGGAAATGCCCTGCTCGCCATCCCTAAGGAACAGCACGTGAGAGCGGTTCATGTGGAGGAAGGAAGGGGACATTTCTGGTAGAACCAGAGTTGGTCTGAGCAAATGCTTGTATCAGGTGCTGTGTCAAGCGGTCGGCCCCTAGTGACAGATCGGAGATCTGACTGATCCTGTGAGCCAAGAAGGCTCCTCACCGATGTCCCTGCCTGGCCTGACCTATTGTGTGTTGTGTGTTTTTTCTTCCTTGAATACATTTTAAAACTTCTTGAGTAGAACATTTTAAAAGTACAGGTAAAACAAAAGAGAAAAAATTATTCCTCAAATCTCAATATCAGAGATAACCACTGTTAACACTTTGATTTATAGACTGCCAAAACTTGCCTCAGATTTATAAATGCTTTCTAAAATAATGAGAGACAATCATTCTATAATACCAATCTATACCTTGCTTTTCATTCACTATCTCGTAATACTTCCATGTCAAAAATATACAGCTCCATCAGTGGTCTTAACAGGAGTGGGACTGCCACTCAGGAGAGGACTGAAACTCTGTGGAGGCATTTCTAGTTGTCACATAATGAGGGGGGAGGAGAGAGTGGGTGGGAGATGTCAGAGATGTGCGACTGTCACTTAAAAGCAAGAAACCAGGAAATCAGGTGTTCTGCGATGCTTAGTCCAGCTCAGATTTTGAATGTCCTGATGGGTATTCACAAAGGTGAAAAAAAACTGTTTATAACGATTTCAGCCCAAGACCTAACTCCATTTTACATATAAACACAAAGCTTTCTGGCATGGTTTTAGTATACATTGAATTTTATAACAATGCAGCCAATGAGTTTTGTTTTGTTTACACTTTTTACTATGAATTGTCAACTCAGCCATTTGGAAAGTCTCATCAGCAACAACAAAGCCATTCACAGCATCTGAGTCAACGTTACAGCCACCTGGGTCTGTCTGCACCGTTCTAGTCACTGCGTTCATAGTGACTATACATCCATGGGAATACACTTATTTAGCCTTTTGTTTCCAGACATCAGATACAGAAAGTGTCCATAACATTTAGTGGAACGTTGTCTTACTTCTATTAAATTCCAGCTTATTTGAAAGCAGACTCAAGCATCTGAATTCTTCATTATGTCTTCAAATGCAGTTGTGCCTAAAAATTTGCAAATTGAAACTGTTATCTGTCAGCTCTGTGCACCCCTTCTAAGTCCTGCTCTCCACCGCTGGGGCTGGAAAGCTCCGAGTTACAGCTTCCAGATTCCCTCCCATCTGGCTGCTTTGAACGGGTGCCAGTGGGAGGCACCACGGGAGGTTGGAAGAGGCAATCATGGAGATGCGTTTGCCTTGGCTTCTGGGTTGTGTGGTGTGCACCGTGGGGTGTGCAGGGTGTGCACAGTGTGTGGTGTGCACGGTGGCAGCCACAGCAGCCTGGCCATCGGAAGCTCTGGGTAACACCATTTTCCCTGTTGCTTCTCCAGTTGTAGGAGCCAGTGAGTCCTGCAGTTATTAATCCTGGACAACCCTACCCTCCTCTACAGGCTCTTCAGCCCTTCCCAAACCTTTATAACCAATTCCGTACATGAGTTTACCTCTGACTGAAATACCTAGAGTGATTTGTTTTCCTGTCTGGACATGAATGGATAAAAAATGGTTAGAATTTTATTCTATTAGATGTGTTTATATTGTAGCAAGGCCATTATATACATTTAAAAAAAAAAATTAGGCACTTGGGGGTCAAAAGGTACAAACTTCTAACTATAAGATAAATAAGTCATGGGGATGTAATGTACAGCATGGTGACTATAGTTAATAATACTGTATTGCATATTTGAAAGTTGCTAAGAGAGCTGATCTTAAAGGTTCTCATCACAGGAAAAAAAAATTTTGTAACTATGTATGGTGACAGATGTTAACTAGACTTATTGTGGTGATCAATTTGCAATATATACAAATACTAAATCAGTATGTTGTATACCTGAAACTAATACAATATGTCAATTATATCACAATGAAAAATGATGCAGTTGGGTATATATATTACCTATGAATTTAAATTTTGGAGTAATAAAGGGGAGTGTTACAAAATATTTATTACTGTATAAAAGGGGTGTTGAGCCTGATAGAGTTGAAAACACCTCATCAATGTCATCATTTGTAAGTGATCTCCTTCATTTTTTCTACATTCCCTTATTGTCTGACACTGAGAATTATTTCAGCCTTTTCACGATGACAATGTGGCTTCAATGAATTCCTGCTACTGAGTTTCCAGTGCATTTCAAAACCTCTAAGGGCGACTGTTTCTAATAGAACTCAGTCCTGCTGCAGTCTCATCTCCTTGCTGGAGGTGAATTTTCGTAAAGACCAAAGGAAATTGCATTTGCAGAATACGCCCTGGCGCGGGCAAGGGTACGGCGCAGGGCAGCGGCTCCCTGGGCTGAGGACGCGCAGCATCGGGCGTGCCCGGAGCGCGTGCCCGGAGCGCGTGCCCAGGCGCAGGTCCCCGCTCCCGGCGCGTCCACGGCCCGCTCAGCCTGCCCTCCTTGGGTTGGGAGCCCCGCCCAGCGGTCTGGGCAGACGCAGCTCTTGGCAGCACCAGTAGGATGAGGCACAGGCCTGCCAGCTGCGTTAGACCTCCCTGGAGAAACCCATGGCCACAGCGAAAGGTGCAGTGGTCGGAATGTGCAGCAACGGAGGCCAGAGGCAAACACAGAAACCAGACTCCAACCCGGCTTGATCTCCGCTTTGGAGCCAAGGATGCCCCTGAGCAAGGACCCACAGTTTTGCTCTCACCCCTAGGATTCTGAACATACGGGTCTAATGAAGGAAGCTACTGTTTTTGAAAGGGCTTCATACAAGTTTCTACATAAAAACATACATTTTCTAGCTTTTATAAACAAGCCTAAGGACATACGTATCTCAGTCCATTCTTCTTCTTCCCAGCATAGGTCATGATTTCTCCCTGAAGAAGAAATCTCGGGTGATCATTGGTTTCTCCTTCCCCACCAGATCCAGCCATTCATCAAATCCAATCGATTTGACAGCCAGGGGTTTCTGGAAAGCTGTCACTTCTCTCCATCCTGATGTCACCATACTACCTCTAGCTCGTCCTGGGGATTCCTACAACAGCACCCACTGGGTTTCTTCCTTCAGGTCTTCATTTGCCATTCTTCATATTGCAGCCAGAGTAAGCTTTCTCAAAGTCACATGTGGCCATATGGAGGATGACGAACCTTCAGGGCTTCCTGGTTTAAGGTAAAGTCACAGTAGAAATTAGAAAATATTCAGAACCAAACAGCAGCTAAAAATTATGTCTCAAAAGTTGTCAGTTGCAGCTAAAGTGGTAGTTAGAAAACAATTTATAGCTTTAGATATTTATATGAGAAAAGAAGAAAACCTAAAACTTAAGCCAAAGACCCAACTCAAGAATTAGAAAAAAAAATAGCAGCATAAAGCCAAAAAAAGAAAGGTAATAAAGGCAAATGCAGAAACAATGAAATAGAAAATATATATTAGAGAGGATCAACAAAGACAAAAGTCGGTTTGGGGAGGAAAAATGAAATAAATATCTAGCAATATTAATCAAGAAAAAAAGAAAACAAACATGAATAAACAGCATAGGAATTTAAAGGAAGGCTATAACTACAGGTGCTGGAGGTGAAACAGATAATTGGAGGACACCATAAGCAACAGTGAGTGGTCACGTTACCAGTCAGCGACCTGGGACAAGGCCATTCCCTCTTTTATAAATGTTTGAATTAGCTGATCTCAAATATCCCACAAAACAGTGCTTCCCACAAGTTAACGGGGATTTTGACAAAATGGGGATTCTAACTCAATAGGTCTGAGTGGCACCTGAGAGTCTGCGTTTCTAACAAGACCCGACTCCCCCCACCAAGTGATGTACATGTGCTGGTCCATATTTGAGTAGCAAGGCCTTAGGCATTATCAGTCTATGCCCTAGTGCTAGACAGATTCTGTCCTCCAGTCTGTGCTGCCTTTTCTCAGCACTCGCTTTCGATGGGTCAATTAAAAACTGCTATACAGACACAAAGCACGCCAATCATTTACTTATAATGACATACGATTGTATAATGTATCCAGTGACAATAAACACTATGAAAATTTCTCTTTCAACGACGTAAGTGGAATTTCTGTTTATCTTCATACAGTGTTTCAGAGGCTTATCTTAATTATCCCAAAATCATTCACGGTTGAATAAAAAGTCAGTGGATGTGCAACGTGGGAGAAAAAAGTTTCCTACATAATACCTTCTACAGCGTGAACTTCAACTTCGAATTCCCTTTGTGTAAGTCAAGGAGAAATTGATGAAGTCATTTTGCTTGAGTGCACAAAATGAGAATTTTCTTTTACTTACAGTTTCTAACAATAATAAGGTTGTCATCTCTAATATTGAAGCTCAAGGCTGGAGGGGAAAAGGTATTTATGCAAATATACGTACAACCTGGCAAATATGACTCACCTGTCCCCAAATACCTGGAACCAAGCAGACAAATAAAACAGGTTGCTCTAGCTATCCCAGAAAATGCGTAGCGTTTTTAATAAAGTGTGACATAGTCACTGATGTGGCTGCCACCCTGAGCATCTCTCTTCCTGTTGCTGCTGGCACAGTCTCCTCACTCCAGCCTCAGGCCACTCATTAGTGGGAGGGGATATTTATAGAGTCAGGACTATCATTGGAACATTACAAGCAACAGGCCTGCCGGAGTGGCCAGCTATTCCTGCCGTCTTCAGCTCAGTTCTACTTACCTGCACCTCAACATAAAACTTGACCTAGAACCAAGTAGACCATTTACATATTCCAAAATGCAAGCACCCAAGGTAAGCAAGTTATACATGATTCTAAGACACCAAGCACCAGATAGTCTGAGTGAAAGACCCAGGGCATGGACCACAAACCTGCTAGCCACTGAGAGCACAGTTTTGTGGTGGCCTTCACCTTGGTCATGGAACTCAGCAGAGACATTTGTGATGAAGGCCTAGTTAGACATGGGGTTAAGTGGGGCCTCTTCCCATGGAAACAGGGAGACAGACGAATCATTTCTCAAGACTGTGTTTTCAAAAACCCAGCACAGTTTTCAGACTCTCATAAAGTTTTCCCGAGGCAATCTAATCTAATATCTACTAGCAGAGACTTTTTCCATGTCTGGTTTAAGAACTGTGGCCCAGAAAAATGGCCACGCAAAAGCATTGCCTCCTTAGACTCTCCTCACTGTCCAGGAGGTAGGATTGCTCCCACCTTTTTACAGGTGAGTGCCCTGAGGCCCAGACAAGTCAGGTGACAGACCAAGGCCCAGGAATTGGGTCAGCTCCCCCATTTGTCCAAAGTTTATGACCTTCCTGCTCCACAATGCTGTCCATCTTGCAGTAATGTAACACAGAAACTCAGAGATGGATTTGTCCCTTACAAGTGCCAGGAAGCTCTGAATAAAAGTCACAAAGTCAGGGGCCAACCCGGTTGTGTAGTGGTTAAGTTCTCACGCTCTGCTTCAGCAGCCCAGGGTTCACAGGTTCGGATCCTGGGCAGGGACCTAGCACCGCTCATCAAGCTATGCTGTGGCAGCATCCCACATAAAATAAAGGAAGATTGACAGCAGATGTTAGTTTAGGGCCAACCTTTCTCACACACACACAAAAAGTCACAAAGTCATACTTTGAATGAACTGCTCTAGTCAATCACACCTAGGGAATAAGTGTGTTATTCCCCAGGGATATGGTCTTTATGTGTTAAATAATGCAGTCACTGAAGGCCTTTAAACATGCTCATTCATTACTCTTTTCAAGGTCCATTAGAGGGGACAACCTGTCTCTCTTGTTCACAGCCAAATCCCATGACCAGACAATTCCTGGCACATAGTTTATGCTCAACCAATATCTGTGACTGATTGCTGAAGAACTGCCCGTCGAAAGAATTCAGTACTGAGTGAATAAACCAGCCTTCAGGGAAGGAGAGCGAGGTCAGCTGTGAGGTGATCCAAAAGATCTGGATTATGACACAAGCCTGGTTCTTGGACTGCCCATTTTGGGAGAGAAGGGATAGCCTAGTCAATATGGTAAGTCCTTGGGCAAGAGGTTGTTCACTAGTGCATTAGATTAGAAAACAAAGTTATGAAAATATGTATCAGAGCCAATTGTTTAGTGGGGTTTTTAAAATCTCTTTCTAGAAGCCTTCCTTGAATAATCATACATCATATTGGTCAGTCCCTCACTTTCTTAGCCTCTTAAGGCATTTATTCACAAAACATTTATTGAGTATCTTCTAGGGACCAGGCACTGTGCTTACAAATGGGAATTACACAAAACTACTGGGCTCAAAGTGTGCATAATTAGTGCAGAGACAAGTAAAGCAAGTAATGTGACAGACTCTGGCCAAGGTGGTAGAATGAGTACATGTGAAACTTTCCCCTTTAATGCTAAAATATTTTAATGTATCTATTTAATAATAATATAGACATGAAAGAATATATATATATATTTAAAATTATAATGTACAGTCATTGTATTAGTTTCCTAGGAATGTTGTAACAAGGTACCACAATCTGTGTGGCATAAACAATAGAAATTTATTGTCTCAAAGTTCCTGAGCCTAGAAATTCAAGATCAAGATGTGAGCAGGATTAGTTCCTTCTGAGGAACCATCAGCAAATCCCGTCCTTGCACACAGAGCTTCCGATCAGTCTCTTAGGCCTTTAATACTGGACGACCAAGGATCCTCAAACACGCGAGGAGAAGCTCTAACATGAAGATGCCTCACGTCAACACCTGCAAAAAGCAAACCAGAGGGAATGGGACTAATCAGGGAGGAGAGAACAGTTAACAAAACCCCAGATATCCTTAGAAACAAGAAAATATTGCACCTTTAAAGAAGGGCACAGTATTATGAAATGCTAACAATTAGGGATTAAGAATAAGCTCTTGGAAATTTAAAACATATACAACAACCAAAATAAAAATATTCAATATGGGGGCTGGTAGGTGAAGGAGAACAAATTAATACAAATGACAAAAAGATGGAAAATATGAGAGAAAAGATAAGAGATATGGAAGGTTCTTCCTGAAGGCCCAACATCTGGAGTTTCAGAATAAAAGAACAGAGAAAATGGACAGGAAAAAAATTATTGAGCATTTTCTGGGACTGGGACACAAGTCTCCAGATTGAAAGAGGATAACCAGCAGAACAAAGGGAAAAGATCCACACCAAGGCACATTGCTGTGGACAACAGAGATAAAAGAATGCTCTTAAAAGATTTCCAAGAAGAAGAAAAAAAAAAAACCTCTGCATCAGGCTTCTCAACATTGGATGCTGAAGAGGGGGAGCAGTGCTCTCTAAATTCTGAGAAAAATGAATTCAATCTAGAACTTGGTGCTAACCTCACTCGAATGTGAGGCAAAATAGACTTTCAGACATGCTGGAGGACTCAGAACCTCTACCTTCCCTCTATTCTGTCATAGGAAGTCAGTGGAGTTTACGCTCTAGAAAGATGAAGGAGTAAACCAAGGAAGATGCAGAACTGGGATCCAGGAAAGAGTGGATATAACCCAGGAAAAGGGTGAAGAGAAGTTTGAGACAGACAGAAGAGCAGCCGGCTGACCTGGAGCGGGAGGACAAAGCTTTGGGAGAGAAGACTGGAAAAAAGGGGCCCCCCCTAGAATATCTGAAAGAGTAGATGACTAGGGTAACATAAAAGACAGACAGATGCAGGACAGATCAAGTGCTTAAAACAAAATAAGTAGTATTCACATAGTCATAATAATATGATTTAATTTAAAATAGGAATCCATCATAACTGATATTAGATACCATGTAAAATGGACAAATGAAGAACTAGCCATCTAAGCATATTATAGAGCAAGGGGAAGGCAATGGCCAGAAGCAACAACTAAAAGAGTTCAAAGTGCTTGCCTCCAGGTGTTAGAACCAGAGTGTGCGGGGAAGGGGCGAGGAGGGGTAAGGATTGCTGTGATTTGGTGACAGCCTTTGGACGCTGTTTGATTTTTAATTCTATGTATAGGTGACTCTGATGAAAAAAATTAAAACCAAAGGAAAATAACCACAATGCGGTTAGTGCTACAGAGGTGGGAGTGGAGAGGAAGAAGCTCTGAGTCTTGAGTGGTGCATTGAAGGGGAGAACTTCCTAGAAAAGGTTGGTCACAATTATGTGATGGCAGAATTGAACCTGCCTGTTTCATTCATTCATTCATTCTTTCATTCATTCATTCATTCATTCATCTACCATGCTCCAGACACTGTTCTAAATTCTGGGACTACAGCAGTAAGTAGAGAGACCTACCTAGTGTCTGCCGTTTTCCCCAGCTGCCAGTGAACAACCAATGCTCATGTGTTTCCTACACCCCCACACAGCACTTTGAATAATGCTGTACTGACATGGCTAACAAATTCTGGTTGAGTTAATGAAAGAATAAGAGATGTAACCTGTAGAATCCACAGCTATGTGAATAGGCAAGTAGCTGTGAGGATAAAGAGCATTTTCTGGATTTGAAGTACAAAGTAATTTCTCCTTTAATCAAATGGGAACAAGTTTAGAGAAAATTTAGAAAGCCAACATCCCAGACAGAGAGGCCACGGATCTCCTCTTAGCTCAGTCACTGTAGAACCTTGGCTGCCCCGTCGTTTCTCAGTATTACAGAAGTCTCATCCATAAAATGGGAATAATGGTAATATCTCATAGCATTGCTGTAGTAACCAATCGAGATAGTGCTTTGTTAACTGTACAGCCTTCTAAATGTCGTAATTACTTTTTCCTTGGGATTATAAGCAGACTTTGCCTAGTACTTTTAGAATGATGGGAGCTTAGAACCTTGGAGTTGATGAAATCCATCCTCTCATTTGATAGAGGAGGAAACTGAGGCCCAGAGTGGGGTAGTGGGTTACCCAAGATCACACGGCCAGGCTGTTCATTGTTGAGGCTGGGATCCATGTCTCCTTAGTTCAGTGTTCCTTCCTGTTCAGCCCAATTTGTCCCCTTTGGGTTCAGAGATTTCAATTCAGACTCTTTTGGAAGTTCTGTAATTTAAAAGTGAAATCCTGTCATTTAAAAGAGAAAAAAGAGGGCTGGCCCTGTGGCTTAGTGGTTAAGTTCAGCACTCCACTTTGGTGGCCCAGCTTTGTGGGTTTGGATCCCAGGTGCAGACCTACACCACTCATCAGCCATGCTGTGGTGGCAACCCACATATAAAGTAGAGGAAGATTGGCATAGATATTAGCTCAGTGCTAGTCTTCCTCAGCAAAAAAAAAAGAAAAAGAATTAGTCAAGCATGAAAGAATTCAAAATTTTGCATATCAGAAAGTCCTAAGGCCCAAATGAGCGAATTTAGCTCTTGAGTCCAACAGAATCTTCTTATTTCAAGTGGTGTGTCCATCCCTTATTTCATAAGCACAGAGCTGACACCAAAACTGTGACTGCTTTATGAATTAATGTAACCTTGCTGCTCTGCTTCAGGAGACCACGCGTGGATGTGCGTACAGTCATGCATCACCTAACAACGGGGATACTCTCTGAGAAGTGCTTCGTTAGGTGATTTTGTCGTTGTTCAAACATCACAGAGTGTACTTACACAAACCCAGATGGTATAGCACACTACTCACCAGGCTATATGGTGCTAATCCTGTGGGACAACCGTCGTTCGTGTGGTGGGTCGTTGACTGAAACATCGTCATTTGGTCCATGACTGTATTGCCTGCGTGTTTAGTCCTTAGACCATGTGGCACAGAAGAAAGCTTGTTGCTGATATATGTGACTCAGACCTTGATAATGTAGCTGGAAGAAAACTAAGGGTGTCAGGATGTTAAAGGCTCAAAATACACAAAAAGTACTGAAAAATTCTAGGACAGACATGACTTGAGCTTTCAAGACGAGTTTACCAGAGCCCCACCCCACCCCAATGTCTCTCTATATCTTTATTTGTATTGCTACATTTATATTATAATTTGTATATATTACATAACATGTAACATGTGTTATATATAACTCATATATACTATTTCTATTATTTTATATTTATATATAGGAGACACTTAGGAACCACAGCCATCTGGCTGTAGAGGGTCCAGAGCATCAATAGAGACCATAAGCCCAGGTGACCTCTTCCTGGGTTATGTAGGAACCAAGCCAACCATCAGAGGCCCTTCCTGGGTGACTTAATAACTTGGATTCTTTATTCAAGTCACTTTAACAAACAAATGGTCCAGTGCTTACCATAATTGCTGGGCACTTTGCCAGGTACCGTGAGCAGTTCGGAGATGCTTTTGCTCTGCGTTGCTTATAGTACGTTAGATGGAAAGAACTTTCCATGACCTCTCTTTCCTACATATCTTCTGGGACCTGCCTATATTGGCAAGATTTGCACCCATTCTGGTTGTAGGTAGTAACTGAGATTGTTTTTGTGTCTCAAACTGGGATCTGTGGAACTCGATGGGCCAAGGACATGATGGGGGCCCATAAGTTCTCTACAATAGGTTTCTTTTTTTTAATTTTCATATTTTCATTTTGTTGCTAACTTTAAAAAAATCTTAATGGAAGTGAATTCAGGGTCATCTGATGACCATTTTGAACCTCACTCCAGGAGAGATGCACTTGCATGTGTCTTTACAATCTCTGTCACCGAGGAGCATATCATTGTCCTGGGCTACTGAGATAAGGACAGTGGGATCTGATAAAAGACGGTCCTCACCAGGTGCAGCCCAGTGACACCACCTAGTGACATCACAGTGACATCACCTGTGCTGACTGTCCACAAAGGTTTCACAGTAGTGGCACAGAGAAAAGGGGAGGCAATCAGTGAATCATTCTGTCGCCCCCAGGAATGCTGGTGTGTCAGAATGAAAGCAAAAGAACAAACAAAACCACTGCCACAGCAATTGGTGCTGTATTTCCACGGAGAGCAGTGATCAGCTTCTGCGAACAGAATCAATGGTTATATTAACTAAAATTTTAATTTTGTTAGTTTTGTGGTCTATTTTTGATTGGTAAGTTTGATTTTATAAATCGGTGTATAAGGGCCATGAGTATAAAAGGTTAAAGATGGATTTTTGTATTTGTAAATAACATTACCAGAGACAACATTTAAGCCAACAGTGGGGCTCCACATATTTTCCCTTTAAAAGCAATCCAAGTGTTGCTCAAGCTTAAAAGTACTCAGGTAGCAGGAAAGGGAGCCTTTAGCCCCACTGGTCCCCAGGGGCAGGTGACTCGTTAACAGAAGCACAGGAAGAAGAGAGGGAAAAACTTCTGTCTTCTATCAAGTAACCTGAGTCTCCTGGAGCAGTGGATTTCAAAATGTTCTCTAGTAGCTTATGTAATAACCAGGACAAAAGAAAACTAGACACCCCCTCACACATTTTTCATTGACATTTAAAATTTTCATCATAAGCCACAACGGTCACAAAAGATGTACTTTCCAGTGTGTTGTAAATATTGGCATTTGAAAAACAAACTAGTACAGAACTCTTTGAAATGTACATAATGATGGCTAAATGCCGTAAGAGTTGAAAGCCTCCATCATTCATTTAAGAAGGATGCTCTTTTTTAGCCACTCTTGTTTAACTCTTGGACGGTCTGTATCATTCCTCTTCGTTCTTGCACCCACATTTCCATTCTACTTCTCCCACAGGATTTCATCGCAATGTGATCTCTATAGTCTTCAAAGTAGTAATTGATCATCCTATTTTGCTTCTTTGCCACAGATTTATGCATAAGAATTGGAATTTTAAACTGTTTAAATTTCTAATGACCATAAGGCACTAAGCATTCATTTTTTTCTGGATTGAATTATTGCTATAATTATTATTAGTTTGCAATTGATCAAAACAACATAAATATATTTCAAATGTTGATATATAAGTATTACATATAAAAGTAAAATATTATTGGGAACACCTCTCTTAAAGAGACAGATTCATCCATAGGTGAATATTAATTATTGTTGGAGTAAGACAAGGTTCGGCTTCACTTCTCTTCCTCGTTTTCATTTTACATATGTAAGTTCTACGACTCTCTGTTCTCATAAATAAATAGCAGGGGTTTTGTTACAGCAATAGCACTCAATTCTTTGAACTCCTTCCAAAGGGTATTTCAAAAATCACATACTAATCCATCTTCAAAAATTATTTTTATTAATCTATCAGCTGACAACTCCATTAGGTTCTCCTTCAATTTTTTAAAAGCTAAGAAAAAAACCCAGAAACCATCTGTTTACAAAAAGATTTGTTATTCAGTCATTGGAGTCATTTCGTTTCCCAATTTTGGGAAAACATAACCAAAAGGGCTCTACTAAGACTTAGTACGTGATTAATTATACCTATTATCCTTTCACCTAGGCATTTTATTTCACCCAATATGACCAGAGAGATTTAAGAAAATCTAAATACTGTTAAATCTCAGTACGCCTTTACCAATAGAAGATTTTTGATAAAATGCTTTGACCTTATCAGGGGCTTTAAATCTGTTTTATTCAAGACATCAGAGCAACCATTTAGCTGACTTAATTTATGAGAAATGGCTGTCATATAAATGAATTGACAGTCCTCATTGTCCAATTAATCAGCCAAATTAGACTTAAGCTTTCTGTTGGAAAGAGTCTGCCATCTTTTCTCATTTCAAAAGGGGTAACATCTCGCTTCCCAGAGAGCAATGGAGAGAGAGCCCAGAGCCGCGGCCCCACCACCCAAGTTTCTCTCCTGCTCCCGTCGCTCCAAAGGGAGGACCTCTGTCAGGAGGCAGGGGACACAAGAGCGGACAGCTTGAAACACCTAACTTGGCCTAAAACCCAGGCTCTGAAGCTATGCTTTCCCTTAACAGAGATATGTGTAGACAGCAAGTTTATGACGCCTGGCCAAACCCTAAGACGTCGAATCGCCCTTGGCTTGGCATGCTAGTTTTTGCAATTTGGGGCATCCATGAGAAGCACAGTTTTCTTCTGTAAGGAGGGAGAGGAGTAGTTGGTTAGAGAGGCTGGCAGAGGAGACCTGGTCCGCTCTCGGGTAGATCAGTGCCAGGCAGACTGCCAAGGAAGTTAGGGATCTGGAAATCTATTCGCATTAACTCCAGTAGCTCTGGAAAGTCTGCTGCTGCGGCCGGAAGACTTGCAGGGTGACGTATCAAGAGCTGGGTTGACGGAAATACATCCGCAGATCCCCGACTTCCTTGAGAATCTTCCTGATAGTGACCTGCCCGACAGAGTTCCTAACAGCACCCAGAATGTTTGAAAGCGGCCCTTCTGTTCATCCTATTGAGTTTATGGACGAGGCCCAGGCTTCCAGACCCTCCCTGCATGCCCACGCCGGCCCTGCAGCCTCGCGGACCACGTGCGGGGTCAGGAACAGGCAGCTCCACGGTGCCTTTGAAGATGCCACTTAGAATGCATTGATGGGTGCAAGTTGGGGCCAAAATGCTTTAAAACATGCTTCGGATTCTAGTAGTCTACTGAAATAAGACTGCAAATTTTGTTCAGCCTTAAAAAAGTTTAAAATAATTATTGCTCAAGATTCTAATTCAAATTGTGGAGAAAGACTCTTTGCTGGATTCACACATCAGTGGTTGTAAGTAGGCATGAAAACCCAGTAATCAAGAAAAGTGAACCCCAATAAAGTCACGCTGGGAGGTCTTTGCTCACCTCACCTCCAGTAGTCTTTCAAAGCGAAACAAGGAAGCAACAACTCACGAAATAGCCCTCTCCCGGAGCAAAGCGCAGAGTGCTTCTCCCAGAAGGGATGTGCTTGAGGTGTGTTTCCAAGGGGTAAAAAGGCCCGGGAATCGCTACAGGCGCCCTCGACCCCGACAGTGAAGGGAGATCAGGACGGGCTTGGAGGATGGGGATGTGGGAATCTGCAGGAAGCAAAAGAAAAGAATGCGCTTGTCAAGTTTCCCCGTCTCAGTGCTGCTGAAATGGGGGAAATTATAGCTCAAGTCCTCTCACCATGGGAACATCTGGAATATAAGCACTCTGTGCATATTAAGAGGTTTATTTATAGTTTTCTACGAATGTTAGGGAAGGCTATTATGTAAAGTACTACTGTATTATTCGGTATTTGAAAAATACCAGGCTTGCAATAACAGCAAAGATCTAAAAGCACTTCAGACTGCCACAGATCGGTCTACTCCAAGTCAGAATGGACTAGATTACTTTCCCGATGCGGCAACACCACACACTCAAGGGAAAGCCTCTGCTGACACTGACGAAGTGATGTCACCAGATGTGTCCACCCTGCCGAAGTCATATTGGTGCTGGTTCTAAACTTACACCAAGCCAGAGGGAAATACGAGCCTGAGTCACTTCTGCGACGGTTCCGAAAACTCCCCAGCATGTAAGTGTGGCTGCTCAGGCTGAGACGACCGGGATGCGCGCTCCGGGAAAGAACTGGAACAAAAGGGCTTGCTCTTCGCGTGACGCCTTGATGCTGAAGACCTTCTGAGGGTTGTGGGCAACTTTCTGACTCTTAAATATCTGTCTCGTAAACCCTGGCAACACCACAATTACGTGAGATCGTCATCTTGGGCTTCAAAGCACATTTTTGTGGTTGTTACAGCCTGTGAACCTGGGGCAACAATATTAAAGACACTGACACTTGGAAAAGCCACCAAGGTTTGGCTCTTTCATTGCTTCACTGGCTTTTGGTCAAACTTATGTTGCAGCGTCTTCTCATATCCCCCAAGAACTGACGAGAGGGCAGGAGGAAAGTCAGAGGGGAGGTCTGAGCCTGGGCTCCAGCCCGACCACGCTGCTTTTAAGGCTCAGTGGCTCTTTGCATGCACCACAGCTTGAGACCCAGGGTTCTGGGAGCTGACAGGCACCTTCCTGCCTGCACACTGTCCCATCTGGAAATCTTTCAGGGACATGAATGATAAGCCTAGAATTATTTCATGCTCTAATATTGTAGTGAGATCTAAGTTCTTTTAAGTAACAAACAATGTAATTGTAAATTACATTTAGTTTTTCTTAAATTGTAATATACGTGCTTTGCTTTTGCATGATTCTCAAAGTTTTCATTTTCAGGGCACTTTGGGGGCTGATCCACTAGGATGAAAACAGCACTGAATGGGGATTCTGGCATCCTGGGTTCCAGTCTGTGTTTTGAACTCATTAGCTATGACACTTTTTACAAATTTCTTGGCTTCTCTAGGCCTTAATTTCATCTGTACAATCTGTGATCTTGGTGCTTGGGGATTCCTGAGCTCACGTCTAAGCCTGAGTCATTTATTGGTGAGATAAACCAAACATGGGCTTGTCCAAGCAGCATCCCGGCTTCAGCCCACACCATGCAGAAAGTAAGAAAGCCAGGAAGTGTGAGAAAAAAGATGGACGTAAGGACATACATCACGGTATTGTTTAATATAGGAAAAACAGAAAACACTGATATGGTTAAATAAACGATGGACCGCCCATAAGATGAAATTATACGTAACCATGAAAAGGAGTTATAAAGCACTTAATTATATGGAAAAACATTCATAATCATAATTCATAACATACTGTTAAGTGAAAAGAAGCTGCAAATAGTACACACAGCATATTCCCAGTTTTGAAAAATAAAATGTATATATAATCACATATATACATATGTTTGTATTTTAAAAAGATGAAGAAAATACATTAAAATGTTGACAGTGATATTTCTGGGTTATGAGTGACTTTAAAAGTTATTTTCCTGGGGGGACCAGCCCAGGGGCATATCGGTTAAGTTTGTGCACTCCACTCGGTGGCTGGGGATTCACTGGTTGGGATCCTGGGTGTGGACCTACACACTGCTTATCAAGCTATGCTGTGGCAGGTGTCCCACATATAAAGTGGAGGAAGATGGGCACAGATGTTAGTTCAGGGCCAATCTTCTTCAGCAAGAAGAGGAGGATTGGCTGTGGATGTTAGCTCAGGGCTAATCTTCCTTGGGGAAAAAAAAAGTTATTTTCCTGGGGCTGGCCCGGTTGCATAGTGGTTAAGTTCGTTCTCTCCACTTCGGCGGCCCGGGGTTTGCCAGTTCAGATCTTGGCCGCAGACCTACACACGGCTCATCAAGCCATGCCGTGGTGGCATCCCACATAGAAGAACTAGAAGGACTCACAACTAGGATATACACCTATGTGCCGGGGCTCTGGGGAGGAAAATAAAAAAGAGGAAGATTGGCAACAGATGTTAGCTCAGGGCCAATCTTCCTCACTATAAAATAGCATAAAAAAATTCTTTTCCTTGCTCTTATTTCTACTTCCCATATTTTCTACCATAAACATGCAGAATTTTTCAAATCAGAAAAATATCCTTTGAATTAAAAAGTCAAGAAAGTAGGGCTGAAGAATTGCTGAAATCACACTGCCAGGGCTGAAGTGACACAGAGACCACTCTCCAAGCTCATAAGCTTTCTGGGAGCGTTGAGAGAGGGCACACCACATAAAGGAGCTGCCCAACCACCCAGGTGAAGAGTCTCACCTCAAGGACCTGTTACAGGTGCATAGACCCCACCCCAGCACAGCCCCGAGCACCAGCCCGCAGGGAGGCTGGCCCTGGCAGGCCCGCACCTGTAACTACGAAGCCCTCAAAAGTTCTTCACATCCGGGAGATTGAGACACACTGACCTGGACATTTTTCAGAACCAAATGACTTAAAAAAAAACTCTTATGATATTACTTAGCTATTTCTCTTTACTTCTTAGTTTACATTTATATATTTAAAATACATGCATTGGGTATGCGACATTTACACTGTGATAATTTATTTTAAAATTATGATTTTCTTCTGAAGAATTGCCAAACCATCACAAATCTTAAGGACATTTTGTTTATAACTGGCAAAAGTTTTAGAACTTTTCACAAGTTTGTCCTAGAGTTTTGGTCATTTAATAACGCATGTTTAGTTAAATGTCCATGTTCTATTGCCTTTCAACTAGGAATGATGTAGGAAAAAATCCTGGGTCACAGAGTCTCTCTACTCTATAGGGAAGACACCCACATAAACTTCTATGGTTAACAACTGACAAAGGCTAAGAGGGAAATGTAATAATAACTAATTAATAATAACTGGCAACTTTTTGAGTGTTTCCTAGGGTTCAAGGCACGGTGCTAAGTCTACTACTGCCTCTCATTTGGTGAGGCTGCTAATAGTGTAGCTTACCCAGTATAACTCACATTATACCCACACTGCGGATGAGGAAACTGAGGCCAGCAAGCCATGGAGTGGAAATTCAAAAGAGTATAACTTGAGAACTTGCAGAAGTAGTCTGTGGCCAGTGGGTTCACCATTCCCAAAGATAAGACACTGGACATATAGGGAGAAGCTGAGGGGACACATTTGGGGGCCACTTGCCAAGAGCCCTCAATGTGAGAAACGAGTTCTATGTTTCCGGTTGAAGGCCTTACTGCCAAAGATGGTGATTACATTTTCTATCTGATAATAACAATAAATTGTGTGCCTCCCCACTTCACCTTGTAAACCTAAAAGTGACATTTCTAAATCCCTCCTTCCCTTGGGTGGGTCTGGTTTCCTGGATTTCTAATTGTTTTTGTAGGTGTGTGGCTGATACAGTTCCTGTTTTCTGTTTGTCTCTTTAGAGAATGTTCTCAGGGGAATGGCACCTCTTTGCTCACCTGAGCCTCTCACAGAGTCAGCCAACCGCAAGAGGAGGAGGGGGAGGGGAAGGGGGAGGGGAGGAGAGCTCCACTCAGGTGTGTCCCGGTTTGCACAGCCCCTGCTGGGGGTCGGGACGGGGCAGGGCTTCCAGGGTCTCACTGGGCAGAGGGATGATTTTGAAAAATTTACAAATGAGAGCTTGATTTACATATGGTGTTTTTCTTTTTTCTAAAGATTGGCACCTGAGCGAACATCTATTGCCAATCTTCTTTTTCTTTCTTCTTCTTCTTCTTCTCCCTCAAACCCCCCATAATTGTATATTCTAGCTGTAGGTCTTTCTGGTTGTGCTATGTGGGACGCCACCTCAGCATGGCTTGATGAGCGGTGCCATGTCTGCACCCAGGATCAGAACCAGTGAAACCCTGGGCCGCCAAAGCGGAGTGCGCGAACTTAACCACTCGACCATAGAGCCAGCGCCCTACACGTGGCTTTGTCATCATTTTCTGGACCTTATGCTACTTCTTAAATATCTCCATTGTAATCAACACCAATTTTCTAAACAACTCAAGACAATTTGTAACCCTTACTAACTTAATTCTCTACTGTTTTTCAAGGAAGTATTCTCCAGGCCTTTTAAATAAGCATGGGAACCTTGATCTCACAGGGAATATGAGTCTGCCATCCTGAGTAGTCTTTTTTTCTTGCCCCTTACTCTTTGAATTACATAATGAGAAACTACTAGAAAGAAGAAATTAAATTCAAAAGTAAAACAGTAGAGCCATGAGAAGAGAAAGAGAGAGACACAGGAGAAAGGTTGTATAAATCCTGTTGACTTAATAATGACATAGAAAAATGTAGGTATGAAAGAAGGAGTACCGAGCGGTTAGGAGATTGGTCACCAGAGTGACAATTAAACCACTGCTACCAGTGGAGATGAGCGACACGCTCCTGCAGAGGGAAACGAGAAACTAGCATGGAGAATGAAGCTTGGCGTTGCTTAGAGGGCAGCCCGCCCAAGCATGTGATTTAATTTCATCTTGAACTCCCCCAGATCCTCTCTTGAATATTAGGTTCCACTGACTGGCATTGTGTGTGGGATTCTTGTCCTCGTCCATGAAAGAGGAACAAAATTACAAAGGCCAAAAGTAATTACATTTTAAATAAACTTAAGCCACCAATTCTTAAGTGGGTCTTCTTAATTTCAATGCACAATTTTATAAGTACTTCACTATTATCCCCCAATTCTACTTCTTCATTTTAGCAGTTGAGATTAAGCGACCAGTGATTATTATTTTTGCAAATCAGAAATATGATTTAAAATACGGCCTCGTCCTAAATCAAACAAAACTGCAAGTTAAATGTCTTAAAGAGACAATGTTTGATATTCATAACTTCATAAGGAACCTGAGTGCCAGGGTCCCTAGGCTGGCCTTTCCTCAAACTGCCAGAAAGAGCCCAGATGATTGCAGGGGGCGAATCCTGCCGGATCCAGTGCAGAGACAGATGGCCTCCTGCACGTGATGTCTCCTCGTCATTCCCGGGAACAGATAACGCCTCCTTGTGCCAGAAACACAAGACCTGACTTTCAGCCTTCCAAATGTGGAGCCTGAACGTTCCCCTTTTGGACATCTAAAGAAAGCATGACAAGAACAGACAGAAAATAAGGAGACTTCTTTATTGCAGCCTAATGAATGAGTCTCCCAACAAGAAAACGATTCCCCAGGAAAAAGTCACCCCAAGGGTCCCACTTAGTAGTAAATTATGGCTTTAGTGTATGAAACTGTACCCTAGGGGCCTACAGGAATTATGGAAAACTGCCTGATTTACTTTTACACAGTGATTTACACACAGGAGTGTAATCTGTCTCAATAAATCTGAAGCCTCTACAAAACAAGCGACTCCTAAGGTAATACAGGCAAGGCAATTGCAATTATATAGTTATTTACCACCACTTCATTCAACTTCCCTCACAGTCAGTGCCGAAGAGGATAAACACAGCCCTCTTTAATTCATTCTGTCGCATGAAGACCACTTTCTTGTGGTATAAGAAAACAAGGGAAATGCAGAAAAGAAGTATCTTTCTCTCTCTTTCTCTCTCTGTCTCTCCCACCCTCTCTCTCTCTCCTCCTTCTCTCTTCCTAGGCACAAGCCCGAGATGCTTTGAGACTTGTATGGTCTCAGACACAGCCACGGGGATTTACAAAGGGCGTGAAGCTCTTGTGCCCACAAAGGACGGAACAAAGTATGTCATTACTGCTTTCGACATGACTGCTCATCATTTCACCTTTACCTGACTGTCCTTTGGTTCTGTCTGCAATTTGCTTCATAATTGAAAGGTGAATCTCAAGTTCAATGAGTAGGACAGTTCATTACATTGCAAACAGAGATGGCAGGTAGCTGAAAACAGGTTTTAAATAAGGTCTGTTTTCTGTGACTTCAGGCAGTGAGTTCAAGTCCACAAAACTCATTTCAAATTTACTATTTATTGAGGGTATTTCCCCAAAGAGCATTTGCTAAACTTGCTGCTGCCAGAAGCTGAAAGTACGGTTCACTTAAAAGCAGTTTTATTTACACAACCTGAGAATATTTATGTAACTATTATTGATGGCATGTTCAGTCCATCTCCTTATCAGAAGTGCATCTCTCCAGAAAGAGACGTGGTGATAAGAAGCTGCGTGGACTGAAATATCCACCAAGTGTGACAGAACCAGGGCTGCATTTAGGAAAAGATGCTGGAAGCCTGGAAATGGCTGCCCACACAGAAAACATCCCCTCTACATAGGTGATCGTAATAAAGCTCTGATCACATTCAAAATCATAAGACACACACTCAGACTTGTTCAGACAAATTACTTCTCTTCTCGAAAGCCATTTTTTAAGTGTGAAATTTCAGCAAGGAAAGGATTCTAGTCATTTCAAAGTATATTAAAAATATCTCCTTTGCATCCTCCACCTCTTAATTCTTCCTAATACAGAGATGAATACCCTAGCACGATTGAGATGGGGAAGTAGGAGACCCCAGCCTCAGTACGCCCACAAAGACAGCTATCTGTGGACAAAACCAGCCCAGTGGCCCACTTAAGAAACTTCAGCAACACAGTGGAACAAAAGCCCTGAGAATAACCGTACAAAATGGGAAGGAAGAACGGCTTCATTTCGCCTGCGTCATCCTAGCCCCTGAGCCTGCATTGCTCAGTGCCAAGAGGGAAGCCCCCAGCCAAGAAGGGTTCCCCTCACCCAGAAGAGGTGAGCGACCAGATTCCCTAGGCTTCAGGGCACATGGGAAGATTCTGTTTCCGTTTCACCCCACCCAGAAACCAATGAGAAGACGCTCGGCTGAGATGGGTAGAGACAGGGAGATGGCCAGGAACAGGAAGAAGAGCAGGGCCTAGCAGCAGCAGCCACGCAGCCGGCGCGGCCGTGGTTCCCAGGGCCCTGCTCTGCAGAGGACCTCAGCAGCTTTTGCCACTGAAGAAACCTACGGCCAGCACAGCCATGGAGGACCTGCTGCAGATTTCCCCCATTTTCATCACACAGGTATTCATGTTTGCAGACGCCAGATGCCTGAATCCCTCCCTGTTCCCTCCGCAGCCCGCCCCTGCCTGAGCTCCGGGTCTGCACCAGCAGCCAGTCCAGGCCTCTGCGCCTGCCTGAGTGCAGGATGCCAGCCTAGACCCCCATGGCTTATCCCTACCACAGTGGGCATGCTTGGGGCTAGCCCTTCCAGCTGTACACCTGCACCCCGCTGGCCTGACCCTTGTCACTGGCCTCCACTGCCCTCCACACACCTGTGGGGAGACCCCGTAGCCAGAGGAGGGCAGGCTGACTCAAAACTGCTTGGGGGCCCAGATCTGTCCCTGTCTCCTGTCACTGGCCTGCGCCACTGGGCTCACCAGCAGCTAGCCCCTCCAGATGTGCACCTGCACCCTGTGGCCCTGACTCTTGTCACTGGCCTCCAATGCCGTGCCCATGTCTGCGCTCATACTGACAGCTGCCAATGTGCCTGCAGTTGGCCCTGGCCTTGCTGCTGGCCCTGGCCCTCACTATTACATGTGTGTCTGCAACCAGGCCCTGCCACTACACAGGTCCCTGTAGCTGGCCCCTGCAGCTGAGTGTATGCATACCTCTGATGCTGGCCTCTGCAGCTGCCTGCCCTAGTGCCTAGCCGCTGGACCTGGAGGCACCACTGAGAATGCCAACAGCCCTTGCAGCCACTGTGGACCCCCCGCAGTGCTTGCCAAGGACCACACAGTTGTCAATGCTGTGGGCCCTGGTGACCTGAGCCAATAAGACATCATGTTCCCTGGACCTGGAGCCACCTCACACCCCTGCACATGGTGTCCTGCACTACCAAACTCAGGGTCACAGCACACTCCAATGTGCCTCCACCTGCAGGTGAAGATCTTTCCTTACCGAAGTTAGTCCATAAAGTCTGTAAGAGGTGACTGCTTCTTCAGATGAGTGGACATCTACACAAGGCTACAAAGATGACGAACGATCAAGGAAGCATGACATCACCAAAGAAACACAGTGAATTTCTAGTAATTGACCCCAAAGAAATGGACATCCAGGAATTACTCAAGAAAGAAATCAGAATAATTGTTCTAAAGATGCTCAGAGAGCTATAAGACAACACAGATAAACAATTTAATGAAATCAGGAAAACAATACAAGAACCACATGAGAAATCCAACAAAGAGATAGGAAACACAAAAAAGAACGGAACAGAAATTTTGGAACTGAAGAATACAGTCACTGAACTGAAGAATTCAATAGAGAGCTTCAGCAGCAGACTGAACCAAGCAGCAGAAAGAATCAGGGGCTGGCCCAGTGGCACAGCGATTAAGTTTGCACATTTTGCTTTGGTGGCCTGGGGTTCATCGGTTCGGATCCCAGGTGTGGACATGGCACTGCTTGGCACGCCATGCTGTGGTAGGTGTCCCACATATAAAGTAGAGGAAGATGGGCATGGATGTGAGCTTAGGGCCAGTCTTCCTCAGCAAAAAGAGGAGGATTGGCGGCAGATGTTAGCTCAAGGCTAATCTTCCTCAAAAAAAAGGAAGAACAAGACGAAGAAGAAGAAAGAATCAGTGAGCTCTAAGACAAATCATTTGAAATCATCCTGTCAGAGGAGCAAATAGACAAAAGAACGAAAATAAATGAGGAAAGCCTCCTGGATTTATGCGACACCATTAAAAGAAATATTCTGCACATCTTGGAGTCCAGAATGAGAGGAGAGGGAGAAAGGAGCAGAAAGCTTATTTAAAGAAATAATGGCTAAGAACTTCCCAAACCTGGGGAGAGATTTGGACACCCAAGTTCATGAAGCTAGTAGGTCACCCCCTAATTTCAATCCAAAATGATCTTCTCCAGATACATTATAAATAAAACTGTCTAAAATCAAAGACCAAGAGAATTTTAAAAGAGGTAAGAGAAAAATAATTCTCTGATACAAAGGAACTTCCATAAGGCAATCAGTGGATTTCGCAGCAGAAACCTTGCAGGCCAGGAGAGTGTGGGATGATATATATTCAAAATACTGACAGAAAAAACTGCCAACCGAGAATACTTTACCCAACAAAGTCATCCTTCAGAACTGAAGGTGACATACAAACTTGCCCAAACAGACAAAAGCTGAGGGAGTTCATCACCACTAAACCTGCCTTACAGGAAATGCTGAAAAGAATTCTTCAAGCTAAAATGAAAGGATGCTAATTAGTAACATGAAAATATACAAGATACTGGTAAAGGCAAGCATATATATAGTCAGATTCAGAATACTCCAATACTGTGATATGGTAAGGTGTTAACCACTTAATTTTGGTATAAAGGTTAAAGGACAAACGTATTAAAAACAGCTTTAGCTGCAGTAATTTGTTAGTGGATACACAATATAAAAAGATGAAATTGTATGGAACAAGAAAAGACCCTGAATAGCCAAAAGAATCCTGAGAAAAAGAACAAAGCTGGAGGCATCACACTCCCTGATTTTGAAATATGTTACAAAGATATAGGAACCAAACAGCATGGTACTGGCACAAAAACAGACACACAGATCAATGGAACAGAATTGAGAGCCCAGAAATAAACCCAGACATCTATGGATAGCTACTTTTCAACAAGGGAGCCAAGAACATACAAGAGAGAAAGGAAAGCCTCTTCAATAAATGGGATTGGGAAAACTGGATAGCCATATGCAAAAGAATGAAAGTAGACAATTATCTTGCACCATACACAAAAATAAACTCAAAGTAGATTAAAGACTTGAATGTAAGACCTGAAACCAGAAAACTTCTAGAAGAAAATATAGGCAGTACGCTCTTCACCATTGGTCTTAGCAGCATCTTTTCAAACACGGTGTCTCACTAAGCAAAGGAAACAAAAGAAAAAATAAACAGGAATATATCAAACTAAAAAGGTTCTGCACAGCAAAGGAAACCATCAACAAAATGAAAAGACAACCTAACAACTGGGAGAAGATATTTGCAAACCATATGTCTGATAAGGGGTTAATATGCAAAATATACAAAGAACTCATATAACTCAACAACAGAGAAACAAACTACCCAATTTAAAAAGGGGCAAAGGATCGGAGGTTAGGACTTACGTCTTCTGTTCTCTAACCTCTCAGAGATGAGGGCCTCAGTCTGCTCAGACCTGGGACCTTGGTCGTGGTCTTCTATTTCCCTTTGATACGAACTTGCTGATAATATCTCCATGCTGAATTCTGTTTGGTAGCCAACATTAAGGGTGCTAGTGCCCTGTTGTAAAACGGTAAGAGCTCTATTTGATAAGACCAGCCATAATTTATTGCTGCTTTAACCTCTCTGTTGCTCAGGCAACCAATATCCTGAATTCAGACTCAGGCTATTTTAAAGTTTAAAAATTTATTACCTTGCAACCACTCAGCCCATCGTTTTGCTCATGTGCCACTCTATGAGTCACACTGACCCCCTAAGAGTCGCCTCTGCCTCTAACTCTAAATTAACTCAGACCTGTGGCTCGTGTGCATGTGGAGAGCTGGAACAAATGCATTGTGACTCATATGGTGAGTACACCAGACAGAATGGACCGAGGGGCAGTCCACACTGATCTTTCAAGGAGCCTACCCTGTATTGCGGGATCACAGTTTACTGCAGAATAGGCAAATTTATTTCACAGTAACTAGGCTGGCACATGGCTAATTGTGTAACATAAAAAGGTTGCCAGTGCCAAGGGTTAGTGAAGAAAACAAGCACCATCCACCACATATAGCCATCCTCAGAGTTGGCTTTGGCTTCGTCCTCTGCTGCTTGTGGGGAACGTCACGTCCTTTCACTCTTCTGTCTTCTTAGTTAACTGTCCCTGCTCTCTCATCACCTCTTCCATCACTCTAGCCCAAGCTCCTAGTACCTCTCGGTTGGACAACTGTGCCGACTTCTGATCTTCCTGCCTCTACTCCATCCTAACGTGTCCTTCTTTTAACCAACATTTATTTGAAATCTGCTTGGTCCTCCATGCTGGGGACATGGCATAGCTCATAGTCCCACAGATGCGAGAGACAAGTGTGCAAATAATTGAAGGTATTTATTAGACCATAAGTTCTGGGACAGGGAGCATGTTGGTCATATTCTTTGTGCCTAGTATTTGTTGAATAAATAAATGAACAATTTTTGAGAGTTATAACTATACATATGTTCAAAGAGCTATGAAAATCTTCAGAAGACGGGGACTGACAGAGTCAGTAGAGGAAAGAGACTAGCTTGGCTGGGCCAAGTGGAGGATGAGTGAAACTCTGCAAGGAGGTGACATCGAGCCTGCAGGCCTGCCACAAGTTCTTCCTTCTCCAAAGCCTTTCCTGGTCGCTCCAGTCCTCGGGAACTCTCCTCCTCCAAACTGAGTACTTGTGAGATATTTTGGCACTGCATATTCCTAATGGCATTGTTTGCTTTTTCAATGTATGTGTCATGTGTCCCTAATTAGACTAACGTCTCTTTGAGGGACTACAATTTATTTCCTATATGCATAGACCAGATATTCTTAACTATAGTCACTTTTTAATAGGATATATTCTATTTTGGCAATGCCTTCCTATACATTTTATCTACTCATAAGACAAAATGAATGCTCCCTTTAAATATCAGTTTTTCTGGGACCCGTAATTGTTAATTTTTAAACCTTTAATTACCTGCTAGAGTCTGGGATGGAGTTGGAAAGAAATTTTAAAGTTTAAATTATAACTATCAGTTGTGGTTCCATCAGAAATGCAAATACAGTATTTTGGGGTAAGTCAAAGGAAAACCACGATTTGATTTACCCAACACTTTGACCTCAAAAAACATTGGCCCCATTAAAAAACAAACAATTTTAGATAGGTTTAAATACTAGCGAATATATTGTTCGTCAGTTTTCACAAGTAATATATCACAGAGATCTCACGGGTCTCTAACACAGCAGTCAACTTCACGTAATCAGCACAGAAACCACTTTTGAGAATTTAATTCTCAGAGGGCTTGTTCTAAGCATTTGTGGGTGCTCACATTTTTAACTGCTCCAAAATAATTTGTTTTGGTTTGATTCTGGAATGTAATTAATAAAAGACTCGCACAATTTCAATATTGATGGTCAAAGTCCAACTGAAAGGGATTTAAAAAATTAGTCATAACTCACAAGATAAGGTTTGAATCTTAAATAATTGTTATACGTCTGTTTATAAAAAAGAGATTTTCTATTTGTTTCTCTCTTCATTCACCTCAGCTTAGGTAAAAGTCTATAATAGCACAAATGCAACAGTGGCATCCTGTGGCTTGGCCTGTGAATGACAAGCGAGTGTCACCATTGTGGCCTTGGGAGGCCTGGCTTCATGGCTGCACAGAGGGAGAGAAGCATTGCAAAGAATGGCTATGCCAGGAGAAAAAAACCCGTAAGTTATATTTTTTAAGACCTAAAATCATTATAATTGAATCTTCATGGTCTTTTATCTTTATTTCATGAGAATGAAGTGCATTCATAATTTAAAATTGAAAATAAAGCTGCAGAAATTTACTTGTTTTTTTAAGGCTTATTTTTGGGGGACTCCAACATGGGGTTTCCCTCTGTAATTTTTATACAGAGAATATGCCATTATGTCTTTCATGATGTTATCACAACATCCTATAATGTAGAGACTAAACGAAGAGTTTTTCTTTCTCACATTTTATAAAAGAGAAAGAGAGAAAAGAGAAAGAGTTAAGAGGGGAACATTATAAAAATTGTAATTCTTACGTAAGTGTTGGAAATGGAGTAGAAGAATCCATACCAGACCACCAACAACTCTTTATCTTTTTCCCCCAGAAATAAAAAACAACTAAATCTTTGGTGCTCTTTATTGGCACCCTCAGTGGCCTTTCTCTCCACCCTAGAAGGACATCGCTATCATAGCTTACTGTGCAAGCTTCCAGTTTCTCAGTTTTTTCATTTTTATTAATGTTATGATAGATTACAACCTTGTGAGATTTCAGTTGTACATTTTTGTTAGTCATGTTGTGGGTACACCACTTCCCCCTTTGTGCCCTCCCCCCACCCCCCCTTTTCCCTGGTAACCACCCATCAGATCTCCTTGTCAATATACTAACTTCCACCTATGAGTGGAGTCATATAGAGTTCATCTTTCTCTGACTGGCTTATTTTGCTTAACATAATACTCTCGAGGTCCATCCACATTGCTGTGAATGGGCCAATTTTGTCCTTTGTTATGGCTGAGTAGTATTCCATTGCATATATATACACCACATCTTCTTTATCCAATCATCAGTTTCTGGGCATGTAGGTTGGTTCCACGTCTTGGCTATTGTAAATAATGCTGCGATGAACATAGGGGTGCAAGGGACTCTTGGGATTTCTGATATCAGGTTCTTAGGATAGATACCCAGTAATGGGATGGCTGGGTCATAGGGTATTTCTATTTTTAACTTTTTGAGAAATCTCCATACTGTTTTCCATAGTGGTTGTACCAGTTTGCATTCCCACCAACAGTGTATGAGGGTTCCTTTTTCTCCACAACCTCTCCAACATTTGTCGCTCTTGGTTTTGGATGTTTTTGCCAATCTAACAGGTGTGAGGTGATATCTTAGTGTAGTTTTGATTTGCATTTCCCTGATGATTAGCGATGATGAACATCTTTTCATGTGTCTATTGGCCATATTCATATCTTCTTTTGAGAAATGTCTGTTCATGTCCTCTGCCCATTTTTTGATCGGGTTGTTTGTTTTTTTATTGTTGAGCCGTGTGAGTTCTTTGTATATTATGGAGATTAACCCTTTGTCGGATAAGTGGCTTGTAAATATTTTTTCCCAATTAGTGGGCTGTTTTCTTGTTTCAATCCTGTTTTCCCTTGCCTTGAAGAAGCTCTTTAGTCTGATGAAGTCCCATTTGTTTATTCTTTCTATTGTTTCCCTCAACTGAGGAGTTATAGTGTCTGAAAAGATTCTTTTGAAACTGATGTCAAAGAGTGTACTGTCTATATTCTCTTCCAGATGACTTATTGTTTCAGGCCTAATCTTTAGGTCTTTGATCCATTTTGAGTTTATTTTGGTGTGTGGTGAAAAAGAATGGTCAATTTTCAATCTTTTACATGTGGCTGTCCAGTTTTCCTCAGTTTTTTCATTTTTAATAGCTTCATAAATAACATACAGTGTTGCTTTATCTTATTTAAAATTTTTGTACAAATAGAATTACGGTGTTCATATTCTACAAATTTTTGCACTCAAGATGCAGTTGAACTCATAAATGCTCACCTTGGGTGAAAAAAATTATAGAATATGAATAGCAGAATTCTACTTATATAATTTTTTAAATAAGAAAAGAATATACATATAATAAAGGCATGGATTTCCACTTTTGAAAATTACCTCTTCTCATTTTTTCCCTGCTCTTCTATTGGGGTGCTTCCATTCTCTTATTTATTCATGTATTTAGGTTCTTTGTCCATTAAATGTAAATTCTCTGATAAAATAAATATATATTTATCAAATCCTTTGTTATAGACCCTGCAAATATCTTCTCCAAGCCTATTTTTTCTTTCAAATCTCTAACTTGGATTATGGTATAGTTTGTGATAAGGATGTTTTCAGTTCTGAGCGGCTTGTATGTCAGTTGTTACTCGCAAGCACTAGAACCCAGCCTGACTTGTCTAAGCAGAGAAGAAATTTAAGAGGGATAGCAGGGAGCTCACACACGTTTGAGAGTGATGGGAAGAGAGGCCTGAGACACGGAAAGGAACACTCCCGGAACCAACGAGCTCTTTGAGGAATCCGCCACCAATTCTAGAACCACACCGCCTCTGCCGCTCCTGCTCCAGACAAACAACGATCCACGATCCACGGAGGTCCCCCAGCCAGCGCGCTTCCCCACTTCGGCCTGCGGCCTCCTCGTGCATCTGATTGGCCGGCCTCGGTCACGGGCTGCCCCTTGGCTGCGAAGCAGCCTGGGAGAGCTTAGACTTCTCCCTGGAGAGAGCAGGACTCGGAGTGTGGGGAGCTGGCTCGAGGTAGCCAGGGAGGCCAGAGGTTGGCAAATTCATGAATGGCTTATTCTCTCCAGGTCATAAAGATGTTCTCCTACACATTCCAGTAGCTTTTATGTTGCAGGTTTTCATGTTGAGGTCTTTAATTCTTCCAGAATTTATTTTTGTATAATTAGCATAGGAATCTAATGGTATTTTTTCATATGAAAAGCCAATGTTTCCATCCTTTCCTCCCTCATCTGTACTCCCCTCTCTGTCATATTCCACTTGCCTGTGTGTACACAGATTTATGTTGGGCTCTCTATTCTCTTCCAGTGCCCATTCCTCATCTGCCAAGACCATTGTATTTTTTTTAAGCTTTTTTTTTTGGTGAGGAAGATTGGCCCTGAGCTAACATCTGTTGCCAAACTTCCTCTCTCTTTTTTTTTTTCCTCCCCAAAGCCCCAGTATATAGTTGTGTATCCTAGTTGCAGGTCATTCTAGTTCTTCTATGTGGGATGCTGCCACAGCATGGCTTGATGAGTGGTGTGTAGGTCTGCACCCAGGATCCAAACCTGTGAACACTGTTCCACTGAAGCAGAGTGCACAAACTCAACCACTCGGCCACAGGGCCGGCCCCAGACCATTGTAGTTTAACTTCTGTAACTATCTTGAATGTTTTGATATCTGCAGAGCAACTGCTCTATCCACCTCATTGTTCTTCTTTTCTTAAAATGATAATTTTCTTCATAGTGTAAATTTTCATATGAATTTTAGTATCAACTTAGCAACCCAAAGAATTCTGCAGGGATTTTGTTTGGTATTTAGTTAAATTTATAGATAATTTATGCGTATGCTTTTTATGCTTTTGAGCCTTCTTACTTCTTTTATGTCCTTTAATAAAGTTTTATAATTTTTCCCATAAAGCCCTTAAACATTTTATGTGATGTGTATTTAGGTTCTTTTACAGCTTTTGCTGCTATTGTGAATTGGTTGATTTTTTTTCAGTTTTATTTTCTAATTTTCGTTGCTGACATATCAGCAAATAAACAGTGAATTTTCTGTGTTGGTCGTGTAATCAGCAACCTTGATGAATTTTTTGAAGAAGAAGAAGATTAGCCCTGAGCTAACATCCACTGCCAATCCTCCTCTTTTTGCTGAGGAAGACTGGCCCTGAGCTAACATCTGTGCCCATCTTCCTCTACTTTGTAGGTGGGACAACTGCCACAGCATGGCTTGACAAGCGGTGCCATGTCCACACCCAGGATCCGAACTGGCGAACCCCGGGCCGCCAAAGCAGACTGTGTGAACTTAACCGCTGCACCACCAGGCCAGGCCCACCTTGATGAATTCTTTTTATCAGTTCCAGTAAATTTTTTGTTGATGTCTGTGCATTTTCTATACCTAAAAATATTTTTTTATTTCCTTTCCAAACCTCACACATTTTCTTTCTTTTTCCTCTTTTCTTCTTAATGCCATTCCCTAGTCTTTCCTGTATAATCAACATTAATTGTGACATCGGTAGCTTCCCTCCTTGCCTTGTTCTTCCCTTTAATGGGAATATTCCAGAAGGATGTGATATAACTGTTCTAGGTTTTTGGTTAAGACTTTTCATCAGGGACCGGCTCTGTGGCCGAGTAGTTAAGTTCTTGTGCTCCGCTTCAGCGGCCCAGGGTTTCACTGGTTTGGATACTGGGCACAGACGTGGCACCACTCATCAGGCCATACTGAGGTGGCGTCCCACATAGCAGAGATGGAAGGACCCACAGCTAGAATATACTACTACGTACTGGGGGGCTTTGGGGAGAAGAAGAGGAGAAGAAAAAAAAGATTGGCAACAGATGTTAGCTCCGGTGCCAATCTTTCAAAAGAAAAAACAACTTTTCATCCGATTAAGGAAGTTCTCTGCTTTCCTTAAGAGTTTTCCTTTTAGATAAGAGTGGGTGTTGAATTTATAGAGTAAGATATGTTATTTTACTTCTTTTTAATCTGTACACATGGTAAACTTCCATGGTGGATTTTTCTGATGTTCTCATATTCCTGCAATAAACCAAAATTAGTGATGATCATTTTGAGAAATACACTGGTTGGATTGAATTTGCTACTATTTATTTAGGACTTTTAATTTACATTTGTAAGAGCGATTACCCTATAGTCTTTTTCTCTTGTGCTGTCCTTGTTTCATTTTGGTGTCAACCCTCTACCAGCTTTACAAATTAAGTGCCCTGCCATCCTTTGCTATCGTCTGTGAAAGCTTACATAAGATAGAGATGATCTTTTCTCTGAAGGTTTGGTAAAATCATCTGAGACTGGGCTCTTTTTTGGGAGGTGGTTGGGAGGTGGGGACGTTTGATTGTCAAATCAATTTTTTTCATGCTAAAATTGTTTTATTCAGTTTTCCTAGTTCTTCTTCAGTCAGTTTCAGAAAGTTATATTTTTTCTAGAAATTTAGCAATTTAATCTATATTTCCAAATTTATTGACATAAAATTGTGCAGCAGATTCCCTTGTGATTTTTTTTTTTTTCATTTCGGTTGCATCTGGGATACACTGAGTTTTTCTATTCCTAAGGTACTTCATTCATTTTGGTTCTTCAATAATATTCTATTGTATGGATATCCACAATTTATTTATTCAATTATGAGTTGATGGATATTTGAGTTGTTTCCATTTTTGGTTGTTATAAATAATGCTGCTATGAATATAAGTTTTTGTAGACATGTTTTTATTTGGGGAGCATATACTGAGGGGCATAACTTCTGTTTAAACACAAAAAGGGAGGAAACTGTTACACGCCAGCAGCATGCAGGGAAATACTGTGAGGATGTCAGCCTGCTTTTCTGCAGCTGGCATAAGAATAAGGTTGGTTGAACAACCACGCATTCTGCTCCACATTTCCTTTGCCTTTTACCACAACCTCAGTTGGTTGAGATTCTTTGCTTGATCAGATGACCCGAACTGTTAGTCTTGAGGAGTGTGAGTCCTTAGGAATTCTGCCCGTATGGAGTTGATGTAGTCCTTTGTTAACCTTGACCTTGGGGCAGGCTGTACAAATGGACACCCTAAGGGGTAAGCCCACAGCTTCCATGAGCACTGTTGGGACTACCTCTGTGTATGGGTCTCCCAGCTCCCCTGGATAGTCGGCACCAACTCTCCAGCAATCAGCGGGACCTCCCTTTTTTCTTATTCCTTTCATGGCCTCAGGACGTTGAAATGACAGGTAACAGTTTTCGTTCCAATTCAGGGGACTGGTCATGGGTCCACTGATGGAAGATCAAGAGAATCTACAGTTATGGGGATTGTTACCCATGTGCATTATGGTGTTGGGAGAACAAACATGCAGAGTATGGCTACCACTCTTTCTAACATCAAATGGTCTTCTAACAATTCCACTCCTAGGTATGTACCCAAAAGTATTGAAAACTGGTGTTCAAATAAATACATGTACACACACGTATACACCTGTTTATAGCAGCACTATTCACAATAGCCAAAAAGTGGAAACAGCCCAAATGGTCATCAGTGGGTGAATGGATAAACAAATGTGGTATGTACCTATGATGGAATATTACTCAGCCATAAAAAGGAATGAAGTATTGATACATGTTACAATGTGGATGAAACTCAAAAGTGTTATGCTAAGTGAAGGAAGCCATACACAAAAGGTCACTTCTTGCATGATTCCACTGATACGGCACATCCAGAATCCACAGCAACAGAAAGCAGATTGATGCTTGCCAGGAGCTGGGAGGATTGGGGAGCAACTGCTGAATGGGTATGGGGTTTCCTTTAGGGGTAATGAAAATGTTTTGCAAATAGACAGAGGTGGTGGTTGCACAACATTGTGAAGGTACTAAATGCCACTGAATTGTTCACTTTAAAATGGTTCATTTTACATTATGTGAATTTCACCTCAATAAAAACAAACACTCACAACTGTCTATGGTCTTACATTCATTGTACGTTTAAGAGACAGATCGGGGGCCATTCTCAAAGCCTAGTGCTTAAGTTCAGTGTGCTCCACTTCAGCAGCCTGGGTTTGGTTGCCAGGCACAGACCTACACCACTTGTTGGGAGCCATGTGGTGGCAGTGACCTACCTACAAAAAAGAGGAAGATGAGCACAGGCGTTAGCTCAGGGCAAATCTTCCCCAGCAAAAAAAAAAAAAAAAAAAAAAAAGTAAGACAGATTACTTCCTAGCTGTATTTCTTCTCATAGATGTTCGTTTCTCTCCCACTCCCCTTTCTATCTTTTATGGATATTCTTTTGACTAAATGTAGGCTTAGATTTGCTAATAATTTCAGGATAAATGTTTAGATCAAATACAGAGCTATTTGAAAACAAAACAAAAGAAAACAGACTTGTTAAATTAGCACTCCTTTTTGATGTTATATATGTTACAGAAACCCCTTTGAGAGAGCTGTGTTTTTAGCGAGAAATTAACACATAAAAAAATCACCTTTCTTATAAGCTTGGAGCCCTACGAGACATCTATAACTGTGCAGAATCACTTCATGTAATGAGTGATTTAAAGCAAAAGTAACAACCTAAATTTTGGATGGTTACAATTGGTCCATTGGAGGAGATTAAGCCCTGTAGGTGGGAGCAGCCTCCCAGGAGAACACAGGTGCCCTTTCCATTACGAGACCCCCTGAAGGACCATAACACAGACCAATTAGGTAGCAGCAAACTCAGACATGCCTCAATTTGTCAGAATCCTTGCTCTGTTTCCTGCACATGGTTGGGGTCTGATAAAATCCCATACACCGTTTGGCCCAGCACATTCCTCTCAGTATTTACATCCCAAAGGGAATTTTAAGGGACATTTAATCCACATGTTTCTGGTTCATTTTCCCTTAACTCATCAAAACGAGGTTATGAAAGATGGCTTTGATCTCTAACAGGACTTGTTCACGAGAGACATGAGGCCATTACTTCCAAAACAGAAAGCTCTGTTCTGCCAAGGGTTTGAGGAGTTAACAGCATGACGTTTGAGCTTCATTCGAAGCCCCCGACCTTTGAGACTCAACTGGGTCCTAAACTTGGCTCCGGGAGGCCTCCTACCCTCCAGCCTAATAAAGCCCATTAATTAACTGTCAGACCAGCTGTGTAACAAGTGAACTTTTAGTGGCTGTGCCATTTTCTTGGTTCCAGGCCAGAAATGATAGGTATAAAACTTACACCATTAGTGAGACATTTCAGAGAGAAATTGGTATTTGCATAATGAAAGGCTGCCTTCCAAATAAAATGTGCATTGCAGGACCTGTATTTTTAAAAAATTCAAATGTAAATAAATCTGTTCACAGCAACCGTCCGTGGGTCCTTCCAGATACCATCTACACTTGAGGGTGAATTACTGTGAGATGAACGTCAATCCCCTGTCTGACTGCTCTAACGTTTGTGGAGTTCAATGCTCAAGGTATGAGGATGGGAAATACGTGTATTATAAAATTATGACAAAAATTCCTGCTTGAATAAATGTGAACTGTCTTCTGGTGAGATAATATTGTAAAAGGCACTAGACTGGGGTCACAAAGTGCTTTAATTTGTCAGGAGTAGAAACCAAGTCATGACATTCTGAACAAAAAGGGGAATTTGTTGGAAAGCTATGGAGGTATCTTGCAGCATTAACGACCAAACTGGACACAGTCCTTGGGAGGGGCAGGAGGTGGCCCCAGGACAGCTCAGGGCCTCCGTGGCTGCAGCTCCTGGTGCTTCTGTTTGCAGACTGAATTGAGGATTAAAAGCAGAAACTTCAGGCCAGCCCAGTGGCACAGCAGTTCAGTGTATATTTTCCGCTTCTCGGTGGCCCAGGGTTCACCGGTTCAGATCCCGGGTTTGGACATGGCACCGCTTGGCACACCATGCTGTGGTAGGCATCCCACGTATAAAGTAGAGGAAGATGGGCATGGATGTTAGCTCAGGGCTAGTCTTCCTCAGCAAAAAGAGGAGAATTGGCAGCAGTTAGCTCAGGGCTAATCTTCCTCAAAAAAAAAAAAATGGTCTCATATTGAAGTGAAATTTGACTTCTCCCCTTAGGTTCACTGTTTAGAGTTTGAGCACCCAGTTCAAGTCTTACACAAGGTACACATGATGATCCTTTATATATTGAAAACAAATCAATCCTCTGTCCTCCTAGAGTTTTCTCTTATTCTAGCTAAGCATATTTAATGGCTTCAAACAGTTTTCATATAATGGAATTTTTCACCCTGTCCAACCTCTTCTACACATAATTTAGCCTCAAGTGGCCCTCTTCAAATGTAGTATCCAAGATGGACTATATACTCCGGACATGGTCAGGACAATAAACTTCTATTAATGTGGTCTTGGATGGCATTAGTGTTGCCGTGCTGACTCAGACTGTGCTTGTAGGCCGTGCATGAACTGCTGCTCCATCACTGCTCCCCGTTAGACTCTTGTGCAATTCACTCTTTAAACATAAATGCAGAGGGTACAGGATTCAATTCAAGAAGGAATAATGAGGAGTGATTGTTCAGATGATTTTGACTTTTGACCCTGTCTTCCATTATATTAACTGTCTTCCCACCACCAATTGATAGGCATGGATTTTATCCCTTACTCAGTCGTTGATTTAAAAACAGAGCTTTCAATTGACCAGGGCCAAGTACAGAGCCTTGTGATCGAGACTAGAAATGTCTCTGCAAATTGACCTTGAACAGTAGTCTTTGAGTACAGTTATTCAACCAACTGCAAATGAGACCAAATGCAAGGTTTCTCAGAATGTATCTGATACAGGAACTGTTGCTCTAAATATTGGTAAGATTTACTTAAAAAAAAAGTTCTCGAAGGTTTCATTTTTGTGCCCAGTGAATCATTAAGAACATGGAATACTCTGTTATGTGTCTCTGGGTGTGAGGGTGTCATCCTGTGGAATCCCATAAAACACTCAGGAAACACCGCTGAACTAATTCTATTATCATGCAGCCCGCAAGTTTCCAATCTCTTCCACTCAGGTTTCAATGACAGGCTTGCTCAAGCGCTCTGCTGCAATCAAGAAACACTGCCTACAGCATGCCTCTGTTCCTCCAATCTATTAGCTCTGTCAGGGGAGGAAATAAGGAGAGAGAGTCAAGAACTGAGCCAAAGGGTTGAAGAGTAATAAAGGTGCATGCTGGCTGGGAGACTTCAGAGACGTGAGATCCCAGGTCTTGAGGTGACCAAAACATTAGCTTAAAGAATGAGAAACAATGGTTGAGTCACAGGTTGAGCCAGTTTACCAGCTAAGATCCAGAAGGAGAGCCCAACCCTGGAGGACAGGACAGTTAGCTGGTATAGTCATGAGCGGTGGCAGCTGAATTTTAAGCCAAAGTCCTGTGGCATCTGGCTCTACCCTTCAGGGTCAAAATCCTGCCCAAGTGGACACTGGAGGTGTTCCTGACCATTGGAGAGTTAAGAAACTCCTTTGTTTCTGCTAGTACTAGTGTTCTGCTGTCTGCCCCGGCAGGGTCTGACCTTCCTTTGTTCTAAGCTAGAGATGAAATCATGATCTCCTTTTGTTGTCTTTAGGATATTTCAAAGCCTTGATTCCTTTTGGGTTTTAGCCTTCTGACATTCTTCTTCCTCTTCCTACCTTCCTTTCCTAGTCATCTTTGGTCCTTTGTCCCATCTTTCGTCTTTAACACATTTCTATATTTTAGTCTCTGACGAGTTCTATATACTCACTGTTAGCACCTGCAATTGCTCTTGGACCCTTTCTACTTAGTTAAACAGCAATATCCTGTTGCTGGATTTATTTGTACAATGGATGTATTCCTGAAAAAAATGAATTTTAGTTCATTGGAGTATATTTTTAATACTCATGGGGAGTTTGAAGTTTACACATCTTTTTCTGTAAAGTTGAAGAATGGATCTTTTTCTTTAAAGATGGATCTGAAAAAAATGGATCTTTTTCTGTAAAGTTGAGGAATGCTTTTGTAAGCCAACCTCTAATGTGCCAATTTTGTAAGTCTGTAAATTCAGTTTTCTTAAGTCATGGTTAACCTAAATGAATAAACGCTGCATTTTAAAGTTTATCAAGTAGAAAAGTATCTGGTCAGTTGACCAGAATTAATTGATGTGATTTCATGCCTGTGTTCAGCTCTACAGTGTGATTTAAGGTTCACACTTAGTAAATTAAATGAGATCATTTTATAACTACTCATAGTACCGGCTGACTCAGTGTGCGATGTGCACAATGGAATGATCCATCTACACTAGCCCAGATGGAACCTTCTACCGTTGCCCTTCACGTCACTTATTCATTCACCAAACATTATTGAGTGCCTAGAAGATTCTGGAAACTGGAAGTACAAATGCCTCTGGTTTAATTCTCATCAGAAAGAGCAATTCACTGCCAGGCACCCAATCCTAAATCTGTGCAAATATGTTGATTACTAATTAGATGGGGAGTGACACAATCCAAGGTAACAAGTGGGCCTACAAACATTCTGGAATCCAACTGGAAAAAAGTACAAATGGGAACTTCACAGATGTTGGAACACAACCAAGGACTCCTTCCTTGGGCATGGAAGGGCCAAGAGTCAATGGTGAGTCCATGGAAAAGTGACAAATTTAAGTCCAATTCCAGCAATGTCTCAGCAGCCAGGGGGCTAAGAAGAAGAAGAATAGGTAACATTCTATTAGAATCTGCTCCCTGTTTTCCAGGCACTATTCTAAGCACTTGGCACGTATTGATTCATTCAGTCTTTACAACACCCCCATGAGGCAGATTCTGTTACAATTTATACTTTGTAAATGAGAAAACTGAAGCACAGTATCTTGCAGGACGTTGCGCAGCATGTAAATGTCAGGGCTGGGGTCCATCTGGGCAGTCTGACCCTAGAGGCCACACCTTAGTGGTCACAGGGCTCTAGTGAGGGAGGAGTTGGTGGAAGCCTTTGGCTCTGTGATGCTGCACAAGTGAAGATAGCATTATTAGTGCTGCAAATCACCGGCCTCGGACATCAGACCCCTCACCCACAGAGATGCTCTTGACTTACCCAGTAATAACTTAATCAGATGATTTACACACATCCTCTCCTGTTGGAATAAGTATACAGCAACCTAGTTCTGGCATGTTATGAAAGAGAAAGATTTAAAAAAATCCAAATGACTTACGGAAAAATTAAACTTTACCCTGGACATGGGGTGATAGACTATTTCAGGTCAGAGGGACCTCGAAGGCTCCCCATTCAGAATTCTCCCCCTCATTGTGCACTTGACTATCTCCCACATCCCCATAAATCTGAGTGCCCTAGGTGTCTGGATAATGAATTAGAGATGGGTATTGATGGATGAGTACGTACGAGACAAGACCTGTAAAAAGTGATTCATTAACCTCGGCAACCCTTTATAGCTAAAAATATCAAAGCTGAGGGTTATCTTTCCAAACACAGACCTAACCGTGTGTCTCCTCTGCTGAAAACTCACTATGGCTCTCCTTTACCACAGGGTAAATTCTCAATGCTCGAGGCCCTCCTACAGTTGACTCCTTCCCACGGCTCCCCCAGGAGGCCCTGCGTGCCAAGCATTCCAGAAAACTCCTGGTACCCCCTTGCCTGGCCTTCTTTAACTGCCTTGGGCTCCTGCTCTTCAGGCCCAGCTCAGGTCTGCCTGCCCCCGAAGCTCCTTTCTCAGACAGAGCCCAGACTGCGAGAGCAAGGGAGGAAATTCCTGTGATCCAGAAGATTAGAAACAGGGTAGGGAGAGCCCCAAGGAGAGGGGTTTGGCTCGGCTGAGCCCCTAAACTGTTACTCTCTGTGCTCTGTGGAGCCACAGCCATCACATCACAGGGCTTGTCTCCCAACCCTGTTGAGAAGGGGAGAAACCCCATATCGTGCTGAGTAGAGAGCTCACTCGTTCTGGAGCAAAATCTGCAAGAGAAACTGGGATGGGGCTGGAAGAGACAGGGGCCCGACAAACCCAATTGAGACAGGAAACCTCAGGGCACCTCAGAGGAACAGGGCAGGGACGGCTGCCCAGTTGACATGTCTCTGACTCCTTCAGGTGGTGCCCACTCTCGAGGAGAGTCCACTGAACCGTTCTTAAGAAGACAAGGAGATGATGGTGAATGCAGAAGATGGGCAGGCGGATGTCCTCCCAGGAGCTCAGTGTCCCTTCATGTCATTCTCCTTCACTCACGCAGGCATCCAGCAATTCAGGTCCTTGGGCTGGTGTCCCAGGCACTGAGCTCCAGGCTGGGCACAAAGAGGGAAGACAGCCCCTGCCCTCCCGGGTCTCGGGGACCCCGGGGAGAGACTGGACTAATCGCAGGAGAACAAGGCACAAGGAGGCACAGAGGAAATGGTGGCTGAAGCTGGGAAGTGTTTAAAGGAGGCCTAAGTGAGGGTTGGTGTTCATCAGGCTGCCGTCCAGTAGTCCAGGGCAAATGGGGAGGGCAGAGGGCCGCTCCAGGCCAGGGTGGAGGGCGGCTCCTCCCACACGAGGCCACGTGGGGACCTCACTGTCTTCCCTCTCCTGGATCATTTCTTCTTCTGCCCATCCCTTCTGTTCACATTTCACTTGACTCTTGGGGTCTACCTCAGGTTCCCTCTCCTCCATGATGCATTTCTTCCTCCAGCATTCAGCGGTGTCCCCCTCCCGTGAACTTCTACAGCTCTTTCACCTGTGGCAGAGCATTCAGTGCCTGAAGAAATTGTTGTGTCTGTCTTTTTGTTTTTCTTTTCTGACTTGATTGGAAACTACTTGAGCGTAAGGGTTACATCTCATACTTTGTTTTATCTACAACAGTGCCCAGCACATAGTCAGTGCCCAGCACATATTGGTGATTGGTAAAAATAATGCAAATAAATTATCTCCCTCTCCTTCTCTCTCTTTCTCTCTCTCTCTCCTTCCCTTGCTCCCCTCTGTCTCACTTCCACTCTCTCTGCCTCCTTCTCTCTCTCTTTCTTTCTCTTGCTTGCTCCCTCGCTCACTCCCTCTTCCTCTCTCGTCTTCCCTCGCTCCCTCCCTTCCTTCTCTCCAGGGTCACAGCAGGAGGAGCACAGAGACAGCTGACCTACATGAGCCCCCTCTGTGGCTCATCCAGGAGAACCTCCTTGAGGAGATGCTTTGCAGGATGGAAGCCTTTTGCAGATGGAGAGCAAAATCAGGCTGTGGGCTTTTGGAGGAGGCAAAATTATAATTTGCATTTCTCTGTGGAGTGAGAACTCTGTAATTTAGGATTTTGTCTAATTGCTGTTTAGAGTTCCAGGGACTCTTTCTCTTCAGGCAGCCATGTACTGGTTGGAGAGAGGCGCTCTGAATGGCCCTGAAGCTCCGTCCAGCCATGGGAGCAGACAGGGAGCTGGTCAGTGCTGGAGTTCTGCATTTTTTTCTGGAGTCCTGATTTGTCCAGCAGTTGGAGGAAAGGGACAGCACTGGCGCTGTTGGGGTTACAAACACATATTTGCAGACAGCATCTTTGGTCTGTGGCTGCTCCAATTTCAGCTCCGAGCAGCTGCTAACCAGAAACGAGGGGACCCCAGAGGCAGGCACATCCATGTTCTTCTGCAGCTGGGCTCTCCTTGCACACGTGTGTGAGGCTGCAGCCTCTCTGTTTCTCATTTGGAAAGTTACCTACGTCCGTTGAAAAATTATTTTTGAGCTTTCCTAAGTGGTGGTAAGAATGACAAGCAGATCCCTTGAGTACCTGGGGAGGAATCAGGCACTACAGGCTCCACTCTCCCTACGAGCCCCACACAGGTTCAAACCCAACCCAATCCAACCTGTGCTGTCTCCTTCTGTCTGAGTTTGGAGTCTCACCAGCAATCAATTTGTTTTTAAAGAAGGGCACATCAAAAGACAGACATTATGGCCATTTTTATGGATCTTGGGCAAACACCTTGGCAGATGTAAAGCAAGCGTACTTTTCACTCAACTTTTTATAACTGGCAACTCCTTGTGGTGATAAGTTAAGGCCTCAGTTGTTAAAGCCACGGGGAGTACTGTTTCCAGGTAGGGCAGCGGCCAAGCTAAGAACAGGACATTCTCCAACTGTCCTATCTCCAGGGTCATGGCCGGATTCGGATCCCTTCGCACCTGGCCAAACCTTTTATAAAGGTCAAGCCTGGCCGAAATGAACATCCTGGAAGTTTTGAAAGGGACGAAAGCACTTTAGACTTTACTACAACATAGCACAGGGCTACACATAGAACAGAGCGTGTGTATGTGTGTGTGTGTGCAGGCGCACGTGTGTGTAACGAGGAAGGCACTGTTGACAGGAAAGTAGTTGTGTTGAGAGCCAGCTGTCTCAACATTGCAAAATAATGATGAGTTACTGTGTCTTGTTTGCCTTCTACATTATCTTATCTTAATCTTCAAAACAACTCTAAAATATTACTATCCCACTTTCCTAAACGAGGAAACTGAGACTCAGATAACGTATTAGTTTGACAGGGCTGCTGTAACAAAGCACCACAAACTGTGTGGCTTAAACAACTGAAGCTCCTTCTCTCACAGCACTGGAGGCCGGAAGTCTGAATGCAAGGTGGCAGCAGGGCCATGCTCCCTCTGAGATTCTGGATACAGTCCGTCCTTGCCTCCTCCTAGCTCCTCATGGTGTCGGTCGATCCTTGAGGTTCTTTGACTTGCAGCCACCTCACTCCAACCTCTGCCTCTGTCCCCAAGAGACGCTCTCCCCTCTGTGTGTCTTGGTGTCTGTGTTGTCTTCTCTTCTTATAAGAACACCAGGCACGTTGGATGAAGAACAAACCTTCCTCCAGGAAGAGTTTATCTCAACTTAACTAATCACATCTCAATGACCCTATTTCCAAATAAGGTCACATTCTGAGGTACTGAGGGTTAGATCTTCCACATACATTTTTGGGGGATACAATTCAACCCATAATACATATGGAAGTATCTTGCCTAAGGTAACACTGCCTGCAAATGCAGAGAACATTTGAACTCAGAACTGGCTCCCAAACTCTTTTTCTTTCCCATACACTAATTTATGCAACTGCACTAATTAATGTGTGAGAGTCCCTCACATTTATTTTAGCTTTGTATTTTCTTATCTACAACCCCCTTTGCAGCCCAGTTACTGTCCCTGCAGCGGGAGGATGAGAAGGAAGATGAAGGTCAGTGCTGGGAGCCGAGTGAAACTCAGGGACTGTGTCTGTATCAGAGGTCCATCAGGAAAACAGAAATCACGCCAGATATTTCAAATAGAGAGAATTTAATATAGGAATTTGGTTATAGATGTGTCAGAAGGACTGAAGGGAAAAAAAAAGAGAGAGAGACTATAGTAGGAACAAAAACAGAGACTACAGAGGCCAGCCTGCTGGCATAGTGGTTAACTTTGTGCGCTCCACTTTAGCAGCCCAGGGTCTATGGGTTTGGATCCCAGACACAGACCTACACCACTTACAAAGCCATGCTGTGGTGGCATCCCACATACAAAATAGAGGAAGATTGGCACAGATGTTAGCTCAGGGCCAATCTTCCTCACACACACACACACACACACACAAAAGAGACTACAGTAGGATATCATATGTGGGCAATGTAGCAGCCTAGGTGTCAGGAGAAACGTCCCTATATAACTTTACAAACATTCAGCAGAGGTAAAGGGAAAGAAAGGGAGATTGTTAAAGACCTGAAATGATGTAAGAGAAAGCCAAAGCATCTATTCACCGCACAGGCGTTCTCCATTCATGGTCTTCCAGACCTTGGGTTTTAAGAGGCTACGGCCCTGGTGGCAGTGAGTAAAGTTTGGACCACACAAGATGGAAAGTCAGACAAGAGATACTTATGAGTGCCTCTCTTGAACTAGAAAAGACCATTGGACAGAGAAACAATAAGAACACTTGCTTATCTAAACCTTGGCTCTGAGGGAAGCAAAAAACAAAACCAGAAGTCTCCCATGAAAAGACTCCTAAAAGAGTCTCCCATGAAACTTCCTAACCACAAGCCTACACTCATGTGGTCTGCGGCCAGAATTCATGGTTCTCACGGGGCCCCAAGTCCTAAGCCCCAAATTTTGTTTCAGAGAGTTCCAGGCTGGTGGCATCCCAGGTGGCAGGCAGAAGTGCACAGGAAACCTCTCTGGAGGAACACAGTTCAAACCCAGATTCCCCACAGGTACAGTTCCAGGGAAGATGAGCTCGCACAGAAATCAGCAAACGCACGAGGAAACAAGTCACTGTAAGTGAGGGGCAACAGAAACCACAGCAGCAGAATAAGAGTCACAAAGACAGCAGGTGTTGGAATGACTAGAGACCAAATATGAAAGCAATGTGTTTAATATATTTAAATAAATAAATGTGCATTAAAATATAATGAAGAAACAAAGATGATCAACAATGACTAGGCCTTATCTAGGAGGTTTTGATTACAATGGGTAAGTGGAATTTGCCTGTAGACAGCCACTTTGTGTCAGAGAAGCCAGAGTTTCTGGAGGGGGTTGAGCTGAGGACCACTGTAGGGGGCGGGGTGGCCCCTTTGAGTGCTTAGGCAGGTAACATTACTCTACACAAGGTATTCCCAATTGGAACATGATTGGAGAGATGTTGAAAAGATAGAATATTTTTGGGGGGTGGGAGGTGCTTCATTGTAAATGGAGAGAGACAGACAGAGCTCCCAGACAGGAAAGGAGGCATAATGTGTCACATGCAGGCAATATGGCAGCCTCTCCCCAAAGAGAAGCAGAGCCCAATCCTTGCTCCTGGCAGTGCTTGGTGATGGGACAGAACTTCTGAGAAGATGACTTGTGGGGTATCTGATGAAGCTCAGTCTTGGACCCCGGGGCACCCAGACTTGGCAGAGATTCCTGGCCCAGAAGCAGTAAGGTTACTTAGGGTTATTTTAAGACATCACCTTGGCTCTGGGAAATTATATCAGTGTCCACCATGATGAATTGGAGCTGTTGGCTCATCCACCATTTCTTGGCCAGAACCTCCTGCATTCTTCTGTCCTAGGGAAAGAGAGAACTCCCTCTGCCAATCAAGAATGAGATCAAATTTTCTGACAGCCCAGTGGAAAGGAGGTTTAGAGTCTCATTTAATTTGATTTACATAAACTAAAGATAAGTCCTATTTCCTGCATATCTGAGTTTGTGGAATGAGATTCATACATACTACACAGGCAATTTCTACACCACAGGGGAATTTACAGAAGATTTTCCCCGTTTATGCCTGGGGAGATTGCCTGAGGGACGATCCAGTATGTCCTGGCATGTCCCATGCAGAAATAGGGCATGCTTGCCTCACAGGAGGTAAGTTCTAGGTCTTCTTCAGGTTGGTTAAAGGGAGCCAAGCCTTTCCTTTGTCTCTGGGAATTGTGAAGTGAATGGGAAGCCAAGGAATAGGAAGGCAAATAATAAGATGATAAAAAGATCAAAATACCAACTCATGTACAAATTATAGGCTCTCAGGGAGCATCGCTTCCAAGCACTGGCCTAGGAGTAACTTTGTTTCACAAGAAGATTAAAGAGAGAGTCTGAATTGTTTTAGAAACAAAAGCAGATTTGTGACAACATGGATGGACCTTGAGGGTATTGTGCTAAGCAAAATAAGTCGGACAGAGAAAGTCAAATACCAATTGATTTCACTCATATGTGGAAGATAAACAAGCAAACAAACACATAGATAAGGAAAACAGATTGGTGGAAACCAGAGGGGAAGGGGGTGGTGAGAGGGTGAAAGGGATAAAGGAGCACATGTGTATGGTGACAGATAAAAATTAGACTTTTTTGGTGAACACGATGCAGTCTATACAAAAGTTGAAATATAATGATGTACACTTGAAGTTTACACACCGTTATAAACCAATGTGACCTTAACAAAATATTTTTAAAAAAAGAGAAACAAACAAAAGTATAAATCAAGTAGCCAGGCCTCATTTCTTTAATGTTCAGTTAATTTAAGATGCTTGAGATATTTGATCCAATGTCAATGGCTTTGACTTTACCATTGTTAAAGAATTATTGGCAGAAGTAATTTTATCCCAAAGCAGCTCTGTTTTGGCAGAATCTGTGGTTATACCTATTTATTTTTGTTCTGACTCTTCCTGGATGAGAGAGCTCTTTAGTTATACTTGGTAGGAGGAAACTTCCTTCCCAGAAGAAAATCAGTTACTTGCTTGGGAAAAAGAAAGTTCCAGAAAATCAAATTTTTTTGTTTTTTTGGTTTTCTTTTCTTTTTTTTTTTTTTCCTTCAGCATTCCTAAGCAAGATTTACACACTTCTTCTATTATAAGCTTGTTTTTCTGGATGGAAAGAATATTAGGAGCTAACAACAAAAAAAGGGGGAAACGTAGCAATTTAAAAGGGAGTATGCTGTCCATATATCTCTACTTTTGATAGTCGAAGAGTGGAAAAGTTGGTAAATAAGCCCCACATTCCACGCAGCTTCTTCAACTAGTCGCCCTCTTCTGAGCAGACAACTGAGAGATAGTGAAAAGCTCTTGGCTTACCTTCAATGCCAGTGATTTACACTAAGAACTTCCTTTAGGCATTTCAGTGATGTCTTGTGGAGCCTGAACTGGACCATCAAAAATAAATGTTTACCAGTATTTTCCCACAAGGGGCACTGATGTACTTAAAACAAGGCATCCTTGGCCGGCCGTGTGAAGTCAGTCAGAGCTTCTGCCTCAGTCCACAGTTCATTTAATAAACCTCCAAGAGCATCTTAGCTACAACCTTGGTGATCTCCATCTCCCACCTAGACTAATAAATTGATCTCTTGGAATTGAGCTGTGAACACAATTTTAAATTTAAATATTGTGCCACCTCTATCGAACATGCTTTCAGTCACGACAGAAGCTCAAATGAAGGACATACTGAATTGAAGATCTGGCTATGTTGGCTGAGGCCTTTAGCCTAATCAAGAAATTTATGGGCAGACAAATTTGCTAGGGAGCCAGACATCTTCTCTAAATCGAGACATCACAAGTCATTTAGCAGCTGATCTGCAGTGTCCCTGAGCTTCCTTGAGGTCAGTTAGAGGACCTTATCCATTTAGTTCAGCTTCATGACTTTAACAAATGACTTGCTGGGTTTTTTTTCTTTCTTTCTTTCTTGGTTACCAGAGCTAATAAAAACTTCATGGAGATTTAGAGACACCTAACGAAATTAGGAGCACTGGATTCCATGCCTACCTGTTCTAGTTCTTATTTGGAAATTCTGCATGCCCAGCTTTGAAAAAACAGAGAGGAAACCAGTCAAGGAATTGGGTATATTGATATCTAGCCTTTCTACACAGATGGGGGAGACCTTGAAAGGTATGAAGAATAACATCACAGAATGTTCAGTGCTTGCCATTCAACGTGGATCCAGTCACTCATGGATGCAATGACTTTTCTGGTTTCTGCTTCTAGAAACATTCAGTGAAAGTTGGTGACTTGGTTGGTATTTCAGACAAAGAAATGAGGGCATTAATTGAAAATAGACAGGGCATTATGGCTTTAAGAATGGCAGCTTTATGTCAAAATTCCAACAAAAATAGTTATCAGCCATCTCCTCTCCCTTTTTTCAAGGCATCAGGAGAGTCTAGATCCAAAATTCTGTGTAATCCCTCTCAACTAAAACTCTAAGAACAACAAACAGTACTTTGGCACCATTTATGTTATTCTTGGCAAGGCTCATATCTCAGGTGACATCAAAGGTGACTATATAGATATACATATACAATGAAGTCAGCTTATAATTAATTTCTGTTAGATTTACAAATTTAACTGCATAGGGGCTGAAAGTTTCTGTGAGACACAGGGAATATCACAAATAAGTAGATAATGGCATCCTGATTTCTTTAATATACCAAAAGCTCTTAAAAGTGAATAAAAAGGTAAGTAACCCAATGGAGCAGTGAACTTTCACATATGTTACAAATATTTTAATCCAGCATGACATTTATTCTTTGATCTCATTATTTGTGTGATTTTTCACGGGCTTGTATTTTATGTGGTCAAATTTGTATGTCTTTCTTCTACTACTTTTGTGCTCAGAAAGGCATTCCTCGTTCTGAAATGTATCTATTTGATTTTGGATTGGGGGGGGCATTAATTTCTGATCCATCTGTAAAATTTTGGGTGAGTGCTTAAAGATGAAAATAGACTCACATTTTCCTAAATAATTAGCCAGTTGTTCCGACTTCATTTACTGAGAGGTCCTTTCTCTCCCCACTGATGTGTAGCGTAACCTTTATCATATATTAAATACTTATGTGTGCTAAAAATAAAAAGTAATTTCAGTTGAGTGCGGTGAATTAATGGGAGGCGTTTGCAGAGGTGCCATTTGCAACATGTGGATGTCCCTCCTTTTCCCTCTGCCCTACCCCCTTCCTCCCCAGAGATTGAAAACAGAGGGAAGGAAGCCAGGAAAACATTAAACAAGGTCTGCTGCTCTGGAGAATGTCTATGAAGAAAGAAAGCAGTTGAGGTTTTATGATTTAAAAATGATCACAGTGCTTCCAGAACCCTGCAAGTCGGACAATAGCTGCCATGTATTGGGCGTCCACTCCATGCCAGGTGCTGTTCTGAGCACTTACACAGACAACATCACTCCATCCTCATGACCACCCACGATGTGAGTGCTACTATCATCACCCAGAGTTCAGAGATGAGGAAACTGAGGCCCAGAGATGGCACGTCACTTCCTCCAAAGTGATTCAGAAGGACAACCACCTAAACTGCAGCTAAACCAGCCAATCAACACAGGTGCTGGGATTGTGACCTTCTTCGAAACAGTTCCTCTCAGCAAAGACATCAGGTGTCAACAATCACACGGTGGAAGGTCCCTGCGGATGGGACCTGCGGAAGCACTGCAATCTCGTGGAAGTGGTCCTGGGATGTAAAGTGATCGAGCCAGGTGAGCTGTACATTCTGAGAAATGTGCACCGCTGTGGACTTCTAGGTACTCATTTAACTCCTGTTTTTTTCATGTCAACACTCCTCCTCTCCAGGAAAGCTAAGAAAAACACTTTTCATCTCTCTAACTGGCTTAGGAGGGCAGGGGAAAACCTGATTATCGTGAGATCCTATAGTAGCTCAGAGAATTCTGTATCTAAATATTTGGAGATTAGTGGCCTCTGGGTGTTTTCATATTTACAATCAATTTTTGAGTTAGCAGACTTTTACTGAGTGTCTCAATGGGCCAGTAAGGTGACAGCCACTGGGGTCCATGGCAAAGCAGAGATGTCGCCCGCAGACCAAGGCAGTGCAACGTGGTCTGTGCTATGATGATACGGGAAGCTGCTGCCTTGGGGTCTGTTTTTTTCTCTGAAAGGGCCTCTATTTCCATGAGTCCAGAAGAACCAGACGCTAGATTTGGATCAGGCGTCAGGAGTCCTGGATTCCAGGGCCAGCTTTGTAACTTGATATCTTCATAACTATACCCTATGTCAGTGTTCTTATCCAGAAAATAGTAATATCACCCAATCTGTTGCTTGGTAGGCTATTGCAAGCATCAGGTGTATGTGAACATTTCTTGAAGTATGTGAGTTGCTATATAGATGCAAAATCTTTCTACTGAAAACAAGAAATATTGTTGGTTGATTTGATTTTGGTTTTTGGTGGTGGTTGCGTGTGTCTGTGTTTCGTTGTTGTTTTTTTTTTACTATCTTGGTACTAAGCAACTAGTTTGGCTGATCCAGACTTGACTGGCCAGTTGGCTCCAAGTCAGGGAGACATGGTCTCTCGTTCTCACCCCTCACCATCACTTCAAACTCCCTGCTGAGGAATGGGCTGCCTCATTTTTTTGTCAGTTCAAACCACATCCTGCCCATTTCCACTTTCCAGAAGACAGCTCGTGACACCGGTGGTTTTCAGATGGGGCGGGCTTCTTGGGGAAGTGATGGCAAAGGCCTTTTTCACAGAAGTGAAAATAATTCATCCAGTGGTTAACATGTCAGGTCTAGGCATCAAGGTTACCCCCCACCCCCAACTTGATCCGAACCACTGATGTGGGGAGTGAATTGCTACTCAGGCTTCTCTCACTATCTTAACTCTTATAGTCTTTTCTTGGATAAAAACTAAGCAGGAAGCAGGAATGAGAGAGGTGCCACAGTGAAAGGGCTGCATGCTGTCCAGGCACGGGCCTGAATCCAATTGATGGCAAAGGCATAGACTGCAGTAGTTGGACAGGACCTCAGCGATCTTCTAGTCACTTTACAGATGAGGAAACGTCCTCATTTTACCACTGGGGAAACTGAGTCCAGGGAGGGTCAGCGCCTTGACCAAGGAGACGGAGCCTGTTAAAAGCAGAGCTTGGGCTGGTACCTGGGTCTCTGGGCTCCTGGCTCAAATGCATTCTAAGGAGACCAGTTGCACCCATGTCTGTAATTTAATGACTTACCGACATCACTGAACTTGGAGAATTAGTCCTGCAGAATGGGTTGTGTCCTGGTGACCGAAGGGCCCTCCTTACAGTCGGAAGATGTTTGCCCCCAGCGAGGGCAGGCCAGCACTGTTAGGGCCAGTACGGAACAGCAGATTGAGCCCATGCTCGGGGTACCAGGGAAGCAAGGACACCAAATGAAATAAATGTTTTGAAAGAATATGGCACTTGAAGAAAAAGAAAAAAGGAGGAGGAGGAGAAGCGGCATTATTCTTAATCATTACGAGAAAATCAGAACTCTTTGGAATTCTTAAACTGACGGTTTGGAATCATTTTTATTCTGAAGTGCGTGATGGCAGGTGCCACAATCTTTTGAAGGGCCGCGGGGAACTGGGGAAAGGGATGGGACAGGAGGGCCATGGCCTGAAGGCTACAGAAGGAACCAGACCTGGGCTGCCAGAGCCCAGGAGAAGGATTCAGGGCGGCCGGAGTGGCGAGTGTGTCCTGAGTGTCCACCTGCAGCCTCACGATGTCCAGGGGGTGCCCGGGACCTGTCTGCGTGCTTCCTTCTGGGAGCTTGGAAGCCGAGGCAGCCCTGATGATAGGAAACAGTGTTTTTCAAAGACAATCTCCCCCAGAGGCTCTGACCTTGGATGGTGTTTATTGCCAGGTCAAGGGCTCCCCTTATCTTTCAAGGGGGCGAGGTGGCCTGTAAACGGTTAACTTATTAACTCGGCTTTGATTCTCACTGGAAAGCCAAGGACTGAATGACACTCGAACGGGTGTGTGTGTAAGGACGGCAGCTCGCAGTGCCCCTCAGGTCCTCGCTGGTGGCTCCAGTTGCACAGCTTGTGCTGTGGCCTCTTGGGGACAGCGTATGTCCTTAGCCTGGATGGGGAAGGAGCACGAAGAGGACAGGGCTACTGCTGCAATGGGTCCCTTTAGAGCAAATAGCCAGCACCTGGAAGGGTTCCATCCCAGACCCATCCCCGCTGAGTCTGAGCTAATTTCAGCTCGCTTGCGGGGAGAGTCCCCCTCTGTCAGTTTAACCGACAGCCCAGATAAGAGGTGCCAGGCTGAGTCTCACAGGTTGCACAATCAACCACTTTGCCAACTGAGGGAGGAGACGAGCCTTTTCCAAGCCCTACGGTCAAAACCGAGTTTCCTTTAGGGCTGTCCTCTCCGCCGTCCCCTCTCCATTCCCTATTTTTAGTTTTCAGCTTGGTCTTAATTAAGTGTTTTTGTGCGTGTGTTTGGGGGTGGGGGGACGGAGGGTGACTTTCCTTTCTTGCACTCAAGCACCAGCCTGGTATCTGGCCTCTGGCCTCCTGCTTCCTTTCCTGGTTTAAGATGGGCCCGGGGCTGTGGTTCACCGTTGACCAGGGTTGGGCGCCCATAAGGCGCGGGCCACAGGTCCCATTTGGGATGAACAGGTGAGCTTGGCCATGTGGCCAACAGTGAATTCAGTGCTGCGGCCTGTTCAGCGGGTTCACGAAGCCTTCTGCTTGCTCAAGAAGGAATATTCTCTCTGACAGCTGCGTCCCCAAACTCACACGCAACAACTTGCCAATCAGGTCCTCACCCTGAAGAACCATGAACCCCATCAGCGCCACCGGCCTTTCCCTCAGATGGACGCCCCCGGCGGCCCTCGCTCCGACACCACCCACACACTCCCTCCTGTGCAATGGCTGCTCATTTATTTCATCTCCATCATAGCAGTCTGTCTAGCAGCAAGGGTAAGACTTCACAGAAGCAGTGAAGATATAAAACGTGTGTTTCTACCTGATTATAAGCTAATTCAGCCACGCGATCTTGAGCGGAGTGGGCACCTCTGCTGCTTTGGTCTCACCCAGGGAAGAACTGTACATCCCAAGGACCAACCAGGGCAGGTTCTTTTTATTTATTTTTATTTTTTATTTTATTCTTTTGAGAAAGTTTAGCCCTGAGCTAACATCTGCTGCCAATCCTCCTCTTTTTGCTGAGGAAGCCTGGCCCTGAGCTAACATCCGTGTCCATCTTCCTCTACTTTATATGTGGGACGCCTGCCACAGCATGGTTTGCCAAGCCGTGCCACGTCTGCACCCAGATCCGAACGGGTGAACCCCGGCTGCCGAAGCGGAATGTGCACACTTAATCGCTATGCCACCAGCTGACCCCAGAGCGGGTCTTTTTAAATTCCGAGGTAGGACAAGCCAAAGCTATGAGTGCACTGGCAGACCCTAAGGCTCAAGAAAAAAGAAAAAGACGAGAGGCAAACAGCTCCTCAAATGACTGAGAAAGGGAGAGAAAGCAGCAGAGGGAAGATGGAGTGAGGGGAGGATAGGAGGTGCCACCCACAGTTTGCACAGGTGCCACCCCCAGCCCTGGCTTGCCCTGCCTGATGCTGTGGCCCATGGGCAGCGCAGCCCAACCCTGAGACCAGGAGAGCCAGCAGATGGCCAGCAGGGTGTGAACCCCGGGGGACCGTTCCTCTCCCAGGCATTGCCCCCTGACCCCAGACTGCGTGGAGGGGAGTCACCAGCTCCGAGGGCTTGTGGTTCCCTGCTCCCCTGGGCTCGGCTGTGAGGGATCAATGGCCAGGCTCCCTGCCAGTAGGGCAAGGGGGCACCATGGGGTCTGAGCCCGTGGTCATCTCATCTGTACTCTCTCAGACATCGAGGGAGGCTCAGTGAAGCTCGAACTCCCTAACAAGACGGGCTTTGATGGATTCTGTGGCACATTCAAGGATGCCGCAGCTCTAACTCAAATAAAGGCTGTGAGGACCACACAATGCTTTCAAAGAAGCCTCCTCGGGGGTGTAGGCTCGTGCAAACCAAACATTGCACTCACCCTGCACCCACATCTCACTTGGAGGGCCATAGGTGAGCTAACTAGCATCCTTGACTGCCTGGTTCTGGGTCTACCACCTCGGCTACAGCCTCTCTACACAGATAGCTTCTGACTCCTATTCTATGCTGGGCCTGGAGCCCTGGGAAGGGCTCACCCTCTTCCTGGTGCAGTACACAGTGTGGACAGCCTTCCTGTGCGCTGACGTTTTACCGTTGCTGAATTTAAACAGATGTAGTCAAGGACAGTGATCCCCAGTCTGACCTCCCTGGCTCTGCTATGCATATCTAATCCCCAGCCCCCCACAATCGATCATTCTCCTGTCTCACTACCTATCCCCCCTCTTCCCCCTCCTGTGCGACCACCAGTTGCTCACCAATAATTCGAAACTGTCTTTTGTGACAGAGACAATAAGTGCCGGCAGTTTATCTGCTGTGCTTGATTCTAAGAATTAAAAAGAAGAAAAGGAAAAGTCCAGGGAGAGAGTGTTGATAATGATAGAATTCACTGATAACCTGTAAAAGGGTTCCTGGAAACTTACTCTTCACCCTGGGACTGCTTAAGAAGAACAAACACTTCTTGATACTTCTTCGTTCCCTTTATCATCCTGGCATCTTTTGTGGTTCAGCGTTTCTGGCTCCTCTTCGGGCATGATGCCTCCTCTGCTTCTCCACTCCTCATCATCACTCCCGATGCTCGCAGGGCACTGACAGGAACTTTCTCACCTGTGCCCACCTGGGAAGCCACAGCCTCTTGTCACCACGCTGTGGGCAAGTGGATGAACATCTGCCGTGTAAAAAGCTCGTCCTGGGGTACAGCGGTGGGAGGCAAAGAGTTTCCTTGTTTCAAATTAACTCAGCTGGAATGAAGAGGCACTGACAGATAGATAAAGAAATCCCTACCGTTTTCATTCTGCATTCCAGTTTATACTGTACAAAGTTGTCTCCATCTAGGATAAAAGGTTGGAAGGAGGACGATGTCATAGATTGGAATGGGGACTTGGAGGAAGACTCTGTGTGTGTGTGTGTGCGTGCATGTGTGTGAATATTCAAGGAAGAAGGGTGAGGTAGAACATCGCTGGGGAGGGCTGGAGTAAATTATTTCAAAAGACCTTGGCTAGTGATCAGGAGGAGACAGGAGAGAAGGGAAAAGAACAAGGATCTGTTGAGCAGGAGCAAAAACTGAGAACAAGAAAGAAACCAGAAAATCCTCTTTGCTTTGACTAGATCCTGGTTCAGCAATGCTCCTTTGGATTCCTTGGGATCCCAATTGTGTTAGAAAAGCCCTGGTTCTTTAAAACAGAAGTTGGAGAAAAGCTTTTATTGAGTGATAAGGGTCAGAAGAATCAGGTAGTTCTCTGAGAGGGGACAAACTCAGGCTCACATCAGCAGAAACACCACGGCAGCTCAGGGGACCCCGGCCAGGGAAGATCAGAGTCTCAGGGCAGGGCTGGTGGCAAGGACATCCAGGGGGAAACCTGAAATGATGAAAATCTTCCATTGGGTCACTCCCCTTTGATATCAGCTGGAAAGCATTTTCTAATGGGAACAACACAGGATAAAGACAGAAGATTCCTGAAGTCAAGACCCAAAGCCAAGGAGAGTGCCTGGAGAGGTAATACCTAGAGCAGAGACGAAGCTTTCAGGAGAGAGAGCACTGGGAGATGAGAAATGTCTTCAGGCTAGGACACAACGGCCATGTCTCCCAAAGTGTGTTCGTTAGTCAGCGTTCCATACAAAGGAGGGTCTACCGCTGGGTGAATTCCAGGAGCACTGGGTTGAACAAAGTAAGGGTTCTTCATTGTGGAACATCTCATAGCCTTCGATATGCCAATGGGATTGATATGCCAACGTGACTTGACGAAAGGGAAAGTAGTACATGAAATTTCTCAAACTTATTTGACAATGAGACCCTGATTCTGCAAAGTACCTCCTGGAGCTGGAGTTCCACAAAACACTCTTGGGGACACACTGTGGTAGGCAGTCGTGGGAAATGTGGGTAATATGCTAACTTGGAAACTTGGGTGCAGAGCTGAGCTTTCGTTTCACGGACCTGTTGAGTTTTCTTTTCTTAATTTTGCTTTGTCCCCTTCTAGAAGCCAGGAGCTCTTCCCCAGAGTCTGCTGCAGAGGGGAGCCTGGGGACCACACATTTGCTCTCCTTGTGACTAGCCTGCAGGCAGGAGTGGGCTCACCATGACACTGGCCCTTCTCTAGCTTTCCTGAGGGCAGGGATGAGCTTACTCTGCTTGGCAATCCTGTGCCAAGCTTGGGAAGCGCTCTCCCCACCCCTCTGCCACACCTGTGTGCAGACAGATGTAGAAGAGCCACGCTCTGTCTGAATAACATTCTCTCTTGGGGAGGACCAACAGGGACTTTAGAGCAGCCCGGGGGTCATGGCCAGATCATAGTAAAAAATAGTAATATGACTTATTTGCTATAGAAGAGAGTTCTGGATAAGGAGGATCTTTGATTCCACACAGGTTGTGTTAGTTACAAAGGAACCAAAAGAAGCTTCTGAGAGCGTCTCACTGCTGAGGCAGTTCGGAGCCCTCAGGGGCTGTGGGATGGTGAAACTGGGGAGTATTTAGGGAGAAGGACGTGTCTGTCGGCATAGTTACTGGTTGCACAGTGCCTCACAACTTGTCCCTACTGGGGATAGAAGGGTCGGGCTCCAGGGACAATTCAGCAAGTTGGGAGTCTAGAGACCAGAACTTCTAACCCCAGTCCAGCCACCGATGGACTGGCTGACCCTAGGGCAAATCATTTTGTGTGGTTTCCTCGTTTGGAAAGAAGAAAAAAAAGAGAGATAAAATCTGATCTACCTCTCAGAGATTTGAGGTGGTTTCTGTTTTGCTTTTTGTGAAGAGCAGCTAATAAAAATGATACCAAACCCCTCTGAAAATAAATACAGGCTCTATGCATTTCTAGCAATAATAGCACGTAGTCTCATTGGGATCATGGCTCAATTTACCATGATAAAATCACTGGTAAATTTCTAAAAAGTTACTCCTTTGTGCACATGCCTTCTCCATAGAAAATGGTTTTCTGTTAGGGAAAGTTAAAGGACACCCCAGGCCATTCATTTGGGAGTTTATGTATTTCTTTTCCCCACTTGAATAGCTCTCTCTCTCCCAGGTTTCCATTTTGGTCATATTTCAGAAACAGCTGAACTTCAAATTCTGAACTCTTGCTTACCGAGAGCAAATTTAGAAAAAATAATGAGATTAGCAGATAAGTAAACAAACATTTTAATTGAGGCTCCAACTGTAGAAGTACTTTGGGCAGTATGGAATTACATGTTTCCATATTCTTTGTTGGACTGCAAGAAACCAAAACCCAGAAGGTTATATTAAACGTAATCACCTAACTCCACAGGGCCCTGGAAAGAGTTTTTAATGTGGCAATTTGAAGGTGAGTGATTGTGCAAAACACAATGGCACAAATGAGTGTTTCTGTTGCTTTTGTTTCTTTCAGAAAGGAAATTAGCTCCGGGGGAGGTAGAAATGTACCACATTTCAGATCCCCCTCCCCCACGAGAAGGGGAATACCTTGACGGACCTTGTTGATCGCTTAGGAAACGTAGATTGGAGTCCAAAGTGGAATGAGGCTTAATGCAGATTTTATGTTGTGAGAACCTGGACTCTGGCCCTCAGGAGTGCTTCTAAGCTGAAAACTTCACTGCATTCAATCTTTTTTTGTGTGTTTAATACATATTGCATAGACTCCCATCTTAAAAGCTTTCTGATTGATTGGCGGCAGCGAGCCAGCTCTTTTATCTAATTGGACTGATTTCCCGCTTTCTCTCCAAAAACCCAGAACCTCCAGGAAGGCCAAACGGATCATGGAAGAGTTAGCTCTGTTCTTTTGCATCTGATGTCATGCTGCTATTGAGTCGTACTTGAAAAGTGTTCACCCGGTTCCTCTCCCCTTTGAATTCTAAGTGGTCTTGCTAATCATAAAGCAGGTGTGTGCTTACTGGGCCCTGCAGCCTCCCTTTCCTTGCCCAGCTGAAAGTGACTGAGTGCATACTTTCAGCAGGGGAGTAGCTCTCTGTAGTAGCCAGTCCTGGTGGTCTAGTGGTTAAGATTCTGCGTTCTCACCGCTGCACCCTTGGTTCATTCCCCTGGTCAGGGAACTGCACACACTACCCAACTGTCAGTTGTCATACTGTGATGGTTGCTGTGAGCTGAAAGCTCTGCCAGCGGTATTTCAAATACCAGCAGGGTCACCCATGGTGGACACGTTTTCCTTTCAGGAAGAAGGACCTGGCCATCCACTTCTGAAAAAACTGGCCATGACAACCCTATGAATCAAAGCACACTAAGTGAAGACCCAAGTTCCACTCTGGTCCTCGAACATCAGCCTCCACCTCCAAGAAGGGACCCCTTAGAGCTGCCATGTCCAATACGTAGCCACTAGCCACATGTGGCCATTTAAATTTTAATTCAATGAAATTTAAATTGAGTTCCTCAGTCATACTAGTTACCTTTCAAATGTTCAAGGTGGTTATTGTAACAGACAGAGCAGAAAGAGAACATTTCTGTCATCACAGAAAGTTTCGTTGAACTGTGCTGCCTCAGAGATTACCCAGCCAAGGCCTTTAATTTTACTGAATTTTAAGAAACTGAGACCCATAAAGGCTAAGTGACTTTTCCAATGACATCTAGGGATTTATAAAAATATATTTCTTGGCTGTTTTGGAATGCCGAGGAATGTTCTTTATTTTAATCTTGATTTTTGAAAGAAATTTTCTATATCAAATGTACATTTGATTTTTTCAAGGAAAATAATCTAATATAGTGATGCTCTTGAAGTATAAAAACACTGATTCTTTTTGGAGATGCTCAACATGGTACAGTCACTTATGTCTAAATTATTTTCCTATTTTTAATGACTTGTGAATTTCACAAGAAAGAGGAAGTCTGGTTTAATTTTTGGAAAAACATTGCTATATTTATTCCCTATCCTGAATTGTGCTAGTAATATTGTTATGCTCCCAAAGACACTTGGAACACTGGAATTCACTAGATGAGAATGCCAGCAGGTCAGCTGTGCCCTGGAGTCACAGGACCCGTCATTATAATATCCACAGTCAGTCAATATCATTGGTCAGACTCAGTGTGGGAGGACAATGGGACAGGCTTATCGAACATGTGTGTCCCAAATATTCTTCATAAACACTTAGCTTCCCTTAGAGCCAGGACAGATGATAAATGTCTCCCTCAGTCAACCATGTCCAGGATTTATGCAGTGCCTCATGTAAGATCTCAGTGGGGCCAGAATTCACGGTGGTTGGGAGGGCTGAAGTCTTGCTCAGTTGCAGAAATCAAATACAAGGAGGCATAGAGTGTTAAAGACGGGGAATTCAGGACTTGGAGACTCTTGAAACGTCCCCACCTCTGCCAAAGGAGGGGCCCAGGAATGTCCTCTAAGAGTCACCTTTCCTACCAGGCTTCCTTGTATACAATATATCCCTGTGGAGATCAAAGGGGATTCTGGGCAATTGTTTTAAGTTATTAATTAAATGAAATTGATCTGCTATTATTCTAACAGTTAACCGAACCATGGTATACAGAAAAGATAAAAGAAAGAATCTGGACTCACCCTGGCCTTTATTAATTTCCTCTTTATAATGAATGCCTCTCCTTATGTTCCTCCAAGCCCTTGTCCACCCATGTGCAATAAGGAAATCCAAAAGAAAGCAGCAGAGCATATCCTCTTGGCACAGTGGGTTGTGTTTCTCTACCTCTGGGGCCTTGACTTGTTGGAGAAGACACCATCAAAGGCCGATGTCCCCCACAGCTGTGATCTTATTGAATAGACACTGAGTACTGGGAAAGTGGAAGAAGTTCTGGCCAGTGTTTCAAGTGAGTTGTATGATAAGAAGGTGCATCACAGAGTAGCAAACCAACTTGTAAGGACCCAGAAGAGAGGAGACCAAGTTGAGGAAGGCCAGATGAGGCATGAAGCATCCATCAAATACCACAGGTTGGAAAAGTAAGGACCAGAGCCCAGATGGTCGGAGAATTAGCAAATCCAATAGTAGTATTCTTCTCTCTTTTGTAATTCTGCCCTGTATGGCAGAGCAAGGGCTCCCTGAGTTTTCTTACAGTCAAGGGGGGAGGGTTAGGGTGGGGCAGGAGGTGAGGCCTTCATGGCAATGCCAAGAGTATCTTCCTTCTCTCAAGGTGATCCCTTCTTCCGCCTTGACTCAGCCTGGGGATGTGCTGTGCTGTGCAGGTTCCCAGAATGAGTCCTCTGGTCCACAGCACTCTGACCATTCAGTTGCTGGTGTAATCCTGTTTATTGGAAATAATTATTTGTTAAATCAGATATTTTTCCTAAGCCTTGACTTATTATAAGGAGAAAATGGAGAGAGGAAGAACTGAAGGGAAGGCATTATCCCTGTGGGCTTTGAAGACAGAGCTAGGAAAGACTTTTAAGGGGTCCAAAGTGGGAGTGAAGTGTGCACAGAAGATGCACAGGAAACAAGATTAAATGAAACCAGAGAGAACTGTTGGGCTGTGGCTGTGGAAGTGAAAGCTGAGCTTTAAACAGAGGCATCTCTGGCCACCAGATTTTGACCCCAACAGATGATAGTATCCTTGAACGCTGGAGCTTCTGGATCAAGATATGTGAATGGCCAGAAGCTGACTATGCTGGCTGGTGGGGATGGGGACCAGCATGCCTGCGGAAGTGCAGGAGTGAAAGTTCTACTCTGCACACACGACACTGTGCTGTCTGTGCTGTGAGTTTGGTCTCAAGGGCATTGCCGGTGAACTCAGAAAAGGAAGTCTGATGAAGTTGGAAAATCCAAACCTCAGCCCCACTACTATGAGCTATGAGGCTTTGTGAAAATAAATCAACCTCTCTGAACCTCAGTTTCTTTATCTATTGTGGTAGGCTGAATAATGGTCCCCCAAAGACATCCGCGTCCTAATCTCTGGAACCTGTGAATATGTCACCTTACATGGTAAAGTTTCCTTTGCAGATGTGACTAAGTTAAGGATCTTGAGATGGGGAGAACTATCCTGGGTTGTCTGGGTGGGCCCTACATCTTCATAGGGTTCTTACGAGAGGGATGCTGGAGAATCAGTGTGGGAGTGGGATAGGGGATATGATGATGGAAGCAGATGTTGGAGTGATGCGGGGAAGGGGCCACGAGCCAAGCAATGTGGGCAGCCTCTAGAAGGTGGAAGAGGAAAGGAAATATTCTCCCCTAGAGCCTCCAGAAAGAACACAGCTCTGATGAAGCCTTGATTTTAGCCGAGTGGAACCTATAAAACTCAACAATAATGGTACTCACCTATTAGGGCTGATGTGATGGGTTGAAGGAAACAAAGTATCTAAATCACTTAACAAAGTGTTGGCCAAGTAAATGGTAGACGGTTTTATCATGTGTTTTTAAAAATTATATTATTAGAGCCAGCATTGGATCCCAAGTCTGACTTAAAGCCCACCCACTACACTGTACTAAAGACAATCTGGGGTTGTTGGAAGTGGATGTAGCTCTTCCAAAGAAACTATGGTAAACATTTTAGGATTGCTGGAACCCAAGGAGATGCTTCCAAGTCCTTCATCTCAGAAAGCTTTGTGGACCCCAGGGTCCTCCTTGGATAACCCGTTGCATCATCAGTCCCACAGATGTGTGACTGAATTCCTGCATTCTAGCTCCGCACAGCCATGTCCTTGGTGGCAATCAAAGGACTGCAGGTGCACTTGAGGCACCTTCTCAGATAATGTGGCAGTTGAGACCGAAAAATGTCACCGAGCTGTGTGGCTGTGAAGTGGGTGAGAAGGACTCAGAGGATGTCATTAACAAATGGCTGGGCGGCTGCCAAGGTTGCACAGCTCTGGTGACTTCATTCCTGATCACTCACGTTGATCCCTTCTAGGTTCCTGCCATTTTCACAGGCTTTGTTTTGCATCTAAGAGATTGAATATATATGTGGGCAAGGGCCAGACCATATATAAAGATAGAACTCTGATCCGAAATCCACAGCAATCAGCTCAGGAAACCAATCCATTAACTACAGTAACCAGCCCAGGAAGTCAGTCTGCTCTCTATAAATCAGCCTGTGGGAAGTCAGACCTCTATCTCTAGTACCAATCCAACAATAACCTCTGAAAGCTAAACAATAATATCTGAAACAGTCAGCCCTGAATGGCCAGGATTTGATTAGTAACTGACAGCTTCCCTAACTGTTGTTCCCACTTCCAACTTGAGACCAACCAGAGAAGCCAAATATACACCCCTATCAAATCACATAGGATGACCACTTCTAGTTGGCCCACCTACAGCTTCCCCAGGCCAACAGCTCCCCAATCGGGACACACCCAAAGCCTTCCTTTTTTCCGCTATAAAGCTTTCCCACTCCTCAGCCTGCCTTTGAGTCTCTGCCAAACGCTAGTGATGGTGACTGACTCGCTTGCTATATATAGCAAGCTCTGAATAAATAGCCTTTGCTTGTTCTCATTTGGTTGGTCTTGTTTATTTCCACACACCAAACAACTGGCGAGTGTGGATTTTGAGGTGAGAACGTGCTCTATGCTCCTCGACATGGACAAATTTGGTCACATGTGATCAGATCAGAGTGACAACAACTGTAGCCTCATGAAGCCCAAGACCCCTCTTGGTTTCTGTCTTTGTGGGGTGTACACGGCTTCCCCAAGGGTAGGAGATGAGTGTGATGAAATAGTGACTAAGTTTTGTTTGAACTTGAATTAGTTGTGGTACCACTGGGTGGAAGCTAAAGGAAGTAATTAGTGAAGGCAAATGGGAAAAGCCCAAAATTGGAATTTTGTTTTTAAGTAACACTTGGGAGAGAACAATTTAGGAATGCAGACAACCTATTTCTCTAGTCCCCCTGTGCACAAATCTCATTTTAAAGAAAACAATGAGAAGGTAAGTTTTAAGTGGTGTCATAGGGAATGTTAGAAGCTAATGTTACTAATCTAAAAGCTATCAGGGCAAGGAAATATCCAGGTGGTTATGCGATAGAGATATTGCAGGAATTCTCTATAGACACCTCAAATTGTTGGTCTTTGAAAATAAGGTGCACGTGCACTGTTCTCTGCTGTGTCATTGTCAAGATCGTTACTAAGTTTATAGCTAGGCATCATCAAGATGGATTCTCATCATGTGTACCTGGCTCCAAGGACTACAGTTGATTATTATCCTGGCGGTCATTTATCATTCTCTCTCTCTCTCTGTTTCTCTCAGTAAATAAAAATGAAAAGTCAAGGTTTGGTAATGATTAAGAAAATTGTTGACATTGTGGGTAATTATAGGAATTTGCTTCTTTGATTCAGTTTCTTAATTTAAATCTTTACTCTGTGTATAGTGTGAGTTTATTATTTTCTGGAGCTGCACAGCTTGTAATGGTTTGGAATAATAAATAGTGTTATTTTCCATTTTATGTGGCATCACAACCCCTTCGCATTCACCGTTTCCCTCTCCTTCACACCACTGTACAATGAGGCTGGTAGGACGTGGTAGGTCAATGGCACACTCCCCTTGAATGGATGAGAAACCTAAGACTCAAAGAGGCAGAATGCTTTACCCAAGCTCACACATTTTTTTTTTTTTTTTTGAGGAAGGTTAGCCCTGAGCTAACTACTGCCAATCCTCCTCTTTTTGCTGAGGAAGACTGGCCCTGAACTAACACCCGTGCCCATCTTCCTCTACTTTATATGTGGGACGCCTACCACAGCATGGTGTGCCAAGCAGTGTCATGTCTGTACCCAGGATCCGAACTGGCGAACCCCGGGCCGCCGAGAAGCAGAACGTGCGAACTTAACCACCAGGCCGGCCCCCTAAGCTCGCACTTTTAGCAAGCCAGAATTCAAACCCAGATCTTCTGATGTCAAGCATTTGATGCTCGTCAATAGGGCTTGCAATACTTTAATTGAACACAAAGCAATCTAGTTTCCCCTTTCAGCTGACAGCAAATGTTTCAAGAGTGAGAACTTTTTGAGGTAAATCTGGAAAGGAAGAGTTGAGAGAGTTGGAGAGAAAGACGCTTTCCAGCCTTAGCAATTTAATTAGCAAGTATAGGGTGGGTGGAGTGGGGACAGGCAGAGGAAGGCATTTAACAGACATATTGTTTATGTGTGAGCTATAAAACATCTGTACACAAGTCTGGAGCTGTGATGTCCAACATGGTAGTCACCAGGCTCATGTGGCTATTGGGCGCTTGAAATGCGGCTTATTCAAATTAAGATGTGCTACAACTAACAATTCCACACTGATTTCAAAGACTTCACATAAAAAAAGAATGGAACCGTTCTCAAAAATTTTTATATTGATTATATGTGGACATGATATATTGAGTTAAATAAAATAGACATTAAAATTAATTTCATGTATTATTTTTTAATGAAAATTAGAAAATGAAAAATCACGTATGTGGCTCACATCTGTGGTTCACATTTTCTTTCTGTTGGACAGTGCTGGTCCAGAGGTTTTCCCTTGTGAATAAGACAGTCACTTGGTAGGTGAGGCTAAGTAAGGCCAGGGGTCCAGCTGTGTGTCAAATAGGACAGAGACTCTTGCAGCAGAGGACCAAAAAAATGCTGGTCCATCCTGCCCTTGGGAATGGGGTCCTTCTTATGCAAGACATTAAAGAAGCAGCTCGAGTTCCATATGGCAATTTCAACGGAAACATTTTCACTTCTGAAACCTAGTTTCTTTCTTAAATTCCACCCAAGGCAAAATGGATTATTGCTTCCTGGAAATCAAACCAGAGGACTTGAAAGTGTTTCATATTAAAAACAGAAAAGCCCAAGAAGGAGAAAAATAATTACATTTCTAAAAGCTTTTAGAACAAATGCTTGCTTGTGAGAAATAATTTTCCCATAAATATTTTATTTCTCCTTTTCTTTCTTTTGTTCCCCAGCTGTGGAGTTCCACATGAATACAGGAGATGACGTTTCCCTTGGGAGAGAAGATCAAAGTCACCTTGGGTCCTCTTGCTGCTGAGTTTTACTCAGAGTCTTTGCAACTTCTACTCCCGCCTGCCTCTGGGGCTCTGAGACGATGTGGGCTCAAAACTTTGGAAAAACAGAGAAAGAATGCAGAGAAAAATTCATAGCTACATAGCATCTAAGCTTGTTGTTTCAGACGGAAAGGTCTAAGGCTTGGTTAGAGAGAGAAATGTTTATGGTTTGTCTGTGGGAACCTACCTCTAAACAATCCATTTTGAAAGACATCATATAGTAATGTAAACAGCAAATTACTCCTGATTAATGCTAAAGATGACTCCAGAAAACAAGGAGCCCATTAAATGGGACTTGGTAAAGATTCTAAAAAAGAAAAAACCAAACAGGCAAGATACTAGAAAGAGTTCTTAAGGGTAAGGATTGTGTCTTAATAATTCCTAAAGCCTAGAGCCCTGTCCTCAGAGCGGAGCTCAACAAATGTTTGTTGGATGACTGGATCCATTAATCAATCCGTCTAAAGAGCATTGAGTGGGAATGGTGTGCCCAAGGTGTTTAACCTGGAAAATTGGAGAAATGATAATACCATTGATAGAAAAGGGGAAGCTAGAGAAAGACCTAGTCTTGGGAGTAATTATAAATTAGATTTGGCCAATGTGTTGAGATGATAGTAAAGATCCAGTTGCCCAGGGACAACAGGTAGCTGAAAAGAGAGGACTCAAGGTTGTCTTTGATGTTCAGCAGCATTGAGTCAGCTCTTAACTAAGGAACCATGATTTTATTTGGCATAATCCTTTTAAAGAGATCTTGACACATGACGTGGGGCCAAATGGAGGAACTAAGGTTGTGTAGGGCTGAGAATTGTGGCCAGAACATTCAGCTTCAAGGAGAAAAGCCTACAGGGATATATTTTGCTGTCTTTGTGTTGGAGGGTCTGACCTGCAGCAGAGGTAGACTTGCTCTGTGTCACCAACGGGAGACGATTTGCAGTGGGTCTCTCACGTTTCTGCTCTTGTTGCAAGCAAGGCACTGACTGATGTTTGCTCTAGACTCTTTCCAAGGATGTTTGCTATACAAACATCCTTGGAAGGCAGAGATAAGGTCTCCCTCCAGAGCAAAGGGCAGTTTTGCTTACAGCCTTGGAAGACTAACATGGTGTCCTGGTCCAGAGCAAAGGGCAGACATGCTTACTGCTCATTATAAAAGATTCAAGTTTCCTAAACTCAGGGTTCCTCTCCTGTATCACAACCCACTGTGTGCAGATGTTGTCTGGTCCTCTTCATGTTGTCTTGTGGAAATTGGGGCTTGGAGACCAGGCTCAAAAATGCTGATACTCTGGCTACTGCAATTGCAATGAGTCCTTTGTCTTTTGTCTCTGATCCAGAAATCTCATGTTTTCAACCAGCATCCATAAAATGGTGGCAGGCTGACTTGTTCTCTTGCAAGCAGGGAAAAATCTCAGGCCATTCAAAGTTTTTGATGGTCGCTTTCAGAGATTTCTATACTGGGGTCCATGGGGGAACTGTAGGAGATCCTGAAAGGAGTCTATGGTTAAAGTCAAGTCAAAGAGAGTCCTTCTCTAGGGGATGAGAACAGAGAGAAGAAAAGGGCCTGATTGCTTTGGGACACTCCCTTCATTATGATGTGGGCTCACATATTTCAGCAGCATGTATTAAGGAGCGTACAGGAGCATGCAACCAAGAACACATGGACAGACAGACGACAGGTAGGATAAGGTGGGCAATGAGCTGCTTTGTTTTTGATTTTAATGCAAAACAAAAAAGGGAATTTTTAACATAAATTTGCCACAAAAAGAATAAATTTAAAGTTGCTTAGCCTCTCAGACTTTCCTATAACAAAAGTAAGTCTATGCATTTTAATGAATTTTTGTGACCCTAAGGCTTTATTTATTTATTTTTGTTCCTGGAATGAGTGATTATTATAATTATTATTACCAAATTACTTGCTTCCTTGGTTCTGACAGAAAGATTCATTTCAATACGAAAGACCTACTGTGTCCTGGGGAAGGAGGGTGTATATTTGCCACAACCCCTCATCCACCTTGGAGCTTCCAGTGAAGCCCAGGGGAGTGCTCAGAGGGGCACACAGGGCAGGGGTGTTCCAACAAGTTGCTGCTGTGCCACTAGAAGAAGTTTGAAAGGCATGTAGCACCCTTGCATGTTTAAATTGACATTTAATTTTTAAAATTTGAATGTAAATAGTTGCAAAGGATTTAATTTCTAATGCATTTTTAATAGTATGAGAAAGAAAGTTGTTCTCAAACTGTGGCAGGACTTTTTTGTGTGATGTAACTTACAGCCCCTTCCATGAAGTCATTATGATTCCTGATAAAATGCTTGAGTAATTTCCGGATACAGTTTAATGGGATTAAGAAATCTTGAGAAGCTAGGGTTCCCCACTTGGCTAACTTAAAACACGTCAATCAGACTTTGGTCACTCTTCGGGTGTGGCACCATTTCTTTTTTCTCTAGATGTTTCTTCGAGAGAATCTCTGAATTGAGGCCAGTTTGAAATAGAATTTTCACATATACTAATAAAAAGTTTGAGAACATATTTTAGCAATTGACATTTTAAAATAAATTTGTTACATCACTTTTTAATTACAGCCAATGAACTCTAAATACCATATGAGGCAGAGCTGAGAACGGGAGGAGAGCGGAGCCTTTGAGCAGCACCTGCGGGCTCCTCTCCTCTCCTCTCCACACCTCACTCTCGTGGCCTGCCCGTCCTGCCGCCTGGTCGCCACCCAGAACTCCTTCCACCATGGCCACCTCAGCAAGTTCCCACTTGAACAAAGGCATCAAGCAGGTGTACATGTCCCTGCCTCAGGATGAGAAAGTCCAAAGTATGTCTATCTGGATTGGCGGTACCGGGGAAGGATTGCGCTGCAATGCCTGGGCCGGACAGGGAGCCCAAGTGTGTAGAAGAGCTGCCTGAGTGGAATTTTGATGGCTCTAGGACTTTTCAGTCTGAAGGCTCCAATAGTGACATGTATCTCGTCCCTGCTGCTGTGTTTTGGGACCCTTTCCACAAGGACCCCAACAAGCTGTTGTTCTGTGAAGTCTTCAAGTACAACTGAAAGTCTGCAGAGACCAACTTAAGGCACACCTGTAAACGGATAATGGACATGGAGAGCCACCCG